>NC_056743.1:1506565975-1506578475 GCF_019279795.1 Protopterus annectens
TGGGACTTGCGGAACCACATCTTTCCGCCCTTTTGACCTTTGGGATAAGGTCTAGACGGGGCAGAAAAATGGACTCAAGCGGCAGACAAAGTTTTTCTGGCCTGCTCACACCTGGTCAAAGTATCTTTCACCTTTGGTCTAAAATGGGATCATCAAATGGGGCATTGGTGAAGGAAGATTTGAAGGGTTTGGCAAAATTGCAAAGGCGCATCCAAGAATATCTCCTCAGGGAAATTCCTGTTGCAGCTGCTCTGCTCGCTCCATCAGCTGCATATGAAATCAGTCGCATGGAGGTGTTTACAATGGAATTAAGGGTAGAGAGATGAGAGGATACTTTGTCCGCGGACCCTGAAACTATGGTACCCTGAACGGTATTCTCCAAGTTTTTTGAGGAGATCCCTTTGAAGTCTCATAAAATGGGTAAGGTAATTCAATGACCGGAGGGTGAAGGCCGCTCAAGAAAAGGCATACTTTCCGTATCTGTCCGAAGTCCTGGATTCTTTGTTAGGAGGGTGAGCAGGCGAGAAGGTCTCCAATAGCTCCTTCTTGGTGGCCTCCGCCATCACCATAGCATCTACAAGGACACCCTTAGTCAAAAATTCCTTCTCTGAGGGAGCAGTGATAAATTTGTTAAGCCTCCTTAGAACAGGCTCCACTGTATCAGGCGATGTCCAGGCCTTACGAGATATGACACCTAACAGTTGGTCAAAAGGGGAAGTCATCCAAGAGGTGGAAGGGTGAGACCCAAAAGCCTTCCAGGTATACAGATTCATCCTCTGAGGGGTTGGTGGGTTTCCAGCCACCCCTCTGTTTCAGGATCTCAAGGACGTCTGCAAAGGAGACATCTTCAGAGGGGGACCATGGGGACCCTTCAGACTCATCCAAATCAGTATCAGAAGTGACAGACTCAGGGGAGTCTATGTGCTTCCTCTTGCACAGTGTCTTCCGAGGGACTTCCTCAGAGGGGTACTCTGGAGAAGTTTCAGAAGAGACAATGCCACCAAGTAGGGGCTTCCTGAGGTTCTGGGTGTCTGCGCTTGGGAGGGGGCGGTGGTGATGAGACAGACACTGGCACCTGGGAGGGACAAGAAGTTGGCTCCAAGAGTGGGGCTGTCTGAGGAGACAGCACTCCCTCCATCAGTTCAAAGGCCTCTCTACTCCACTCTGAAGAGACAGAAGGCAAACTCCGAGGTGGAGCAGGTGGCTCCAAAATTGAGGTAGGAGCTGAGCTCAACCTAGCTGAGGCATAGACGGGTAGACTCGGGTCAGATGACTGTCCGCGCAGGCTCCCCTCCCCAGACCCAAGTGACTAGTGTCGGCTCCTAGATTCCTTGACATCGGCTGGAGCAGAGGACATGAGAGCCGAAGTCGGAACCGAAGATTCCAAGGGTGGTCTCGGTGCAGACGGTTCCGCTACTACTGGATCTAAACTCTCTGGCTCAGAAGACGCCAGAGTGATCGGAGGAGGAATCGATGAAGTAGGCTTTGTATGGGATGGGTGTGATTCCTTTGAGTCTGGAGAGGACAACATTTTTGCCAGGGCTGGTGTTAGAAGCAATCTCTTCACCACCCACTCCACATCATCAGATAAACTCCTGGAAGAATGGGTTGACAAAGAAGGGGATCTCCTTCTCTCCAGGACAGGAGATCTCAACACTGGGGATATCGGCTCCAATAAAGGAGACCGACTCCTTGATACTTCTGTCAGCTCCATTGACACTTTTTGGCACCGAAGTAGTAGTTCTGGGTTTATCAGAATCCAGAGCCCTCAGTTCTGACAACACTATCATTTTAGGTGGTTCCGAAACTGGAGTTGTTTTAGTCGGTAGTCTGGTTGACTTTGACTGGGATGAAGAAGGGGGAAATGATTTGGAGCTCTGAGAGCTGTCTAAAGCTTCCTGAAAAGGCCCTTTCAACAAACCTCTTGCCAATAATTTATTTCTACACTCATGGAGCACCCTGCTACTGAACCCATGACATATGGTTTGCAGAGGTCCTATAACTGGATGGCACTAAGACAATAAACAAGGCTCGTGCGCCCAACTGAGAGAGACATCTTGTGTGTGCATTTATCGCACTTTTTGAACACGGACTGCTTATGCTCCTTGGGTTCCCTTTCTCCATCTTTGTCTTTGGACATTATGCAATAAGAAAAAAATAAGGCCAACACTACAGAAAAAACATTAAACTAAGCACAAAAACTAAGGGAATTTACCTCTAAATCTTATTTATTATTTTTATTTTTTTATAGTTTTTCAGCAACAAGCAGAAAGAAAGGAAAGGAAGAATAAGAATCCTCTAACTTAAAAAGATTGTGTTACAGAGACAGGACAAGGAAACACTGGGGAAGCAGCTCTAACTTAAACGGGCCGAGAGACCCCTCTAAGTTAAATGGAAACTCTCACCGGGTTTGGGAAGGGGTTTAACTACTAACTACCACTACCTAATGCAGACAACACGTCAAACTAACTCTCTAGAGATAAAGGAGTAGAAGAAGAGAGTTTTAGAAAGATTAAACCAACAGAAAACTATACTTAGCCAACGAGCCAGCAGGAACACTTCTCGATCGCTTGAGCGGCAAACGAGATCTGGGGATGTGCCTTGAGCATCATGGAACAGGGGTTAGCCTCAAGACAGTAGAAGCTCACGAGCTTTAGTAGTCGGTCGAGTCGGAGCTAAGATCAGCTCTGAACCCCAGCCTGCAAGAATTACAGCAAGATAGGACAACGTAACATGTACAGTTATGTAAGAACTTACCATGACAGTAGATGTACTGCTTTTCATTTTTGCAGGATTCCTTTCTAAAGGGATATCCTACATAAGATATCCATGCGTCCAGCCAGAATACCAAAGCCTTAGGCAGTTCCAGGTGCAGTATGTCAGACGTATGTCCCAAGTCCAGGATGCAAGGTAAATTTGTGATGGATGGACACCTAATCCTCAGAACTTACCTGCTCTAGGAGAACCAGAGTAACCCAAGAGGAACAAAAGAAAGAGCATGTGCATCCAAAAAGAGGAGAAAGGAGGACCACTTGGCCAGAAGACAAGAAAACCGATCAAGAAGAAGGAAAGGATAGCAGGACAGACAGAATACTGCAACAGTGTCCTAACTTATCACTGTTGCAATATTCCTTACTAAACTGGAGTCCAAAAGCTATTACTAAGTATGGGAGGAAGAAGCAACCGAAAAACCCTCCAAAAACATGAAGGATGGTCCTGGCAAAATCAGCTTTGGCCCTAGACGCTACATCCAATTTGTAGCGTTTCGTAAAAGTATATATAGAAGACCATGTAGCAGCTTCCAAAATGAATCTAGCATCCAGATCCTTGGAGAAAAAAAAAAAATACATCAAAAGAGGCAACAGCCCTGGCAGAATGAGCACAAACAGAAGAACAAAGCTGCTTACGTTGAAAAGAATAACAAAAAGATCAGATCTTAGAAATCCAAGAAGAAAGGGTTTGCTTAGAAAACTCAAGTCCAATTTCTTGGCATTGAAAGAAGCAAACAACTGTTAAGATCTTCAAACATCTGTAGTTTTATCCAGATAATATCTGGGCGGTCTATGCAAATCCTCTCACTTGAATTCTGAGGTATAGGGAAAAAATAAGGAAGGCGAATGGCTTCATTCAAGGACAAGTCATTGACCACCTCAGGCATAAAAAGGACTAGTGTGAAGAGAAACTATCGCTGAAAAAAAAGAAAAGAAAAAATAAGTGGGGGGGGGGGGGGGGACTGCCATCAGGTCCTGAAGTCCAAAGACCCTCTGGGTAGATGTTAAGCTCCACCAACAAAACAGTATCCCAAGTACAAAACTGCAAAGAAGAGGAAGCTGCAGGTTCAAAAGGAGGCCAAGTCAAATTTTCCAAAACAAAATTAAGGTTCCATAAAGGATGAATGGGCTTTCTCAAAGGTCTAATATGAAGGACACCTGTTAAAATTTGTTTAACTTCAAACCTAGATGAAAGTGGCATATCCAAGGGCAAACAAGCTGAAATGGGTGACAAATGAGCTTTAAGAGATGACTACGCTAGCCCAGAATTGAGCAACTTACCCAGATAAGAAATAACAGTAGGAATATCCACTAAGATGGTTCAGTTCATGCATGTGACACCAATGTGAAATAATTTCTATTTAGCAACAAAGAATTTTCTAGTAGGTGGTCTTCTTGCCTCCTGCAAAACCCAAAGCACATCCTCAGAAAACAGAGGTTGAAATGGAATCAAAATCCTCTCACCCAAACAGTCAAATGTGGAGTGAGCAGATAAGAGCTTTTGTCCTATGTGAGAGGATACATCCTGTGAGTTAACATGTGATGTCTGCCCCTGGCCAGATGAAACAGAAGGGAAACCAGTGCTGTCTGGACCAAAGGGGAATTACAAACAAGATACTGGGCCTGTCCCATATGATCTTGTGTAAGACACTGGACAAAAGAAGAAGACTGAGATAAGCATACAGAAGCATCCCTCTCCAAGAAAAAATACACGGCATCCACTTTCTGAGACAGAGGACTCTGCACCCCAGAAAAGAACCTGTGAAGCTGTCTGTTCAGAGGGGAGGCAAACAGATCTGCTTGAGGAGAAACCCACCAACATACTATGTACAGGAAGTCCTCTCTATGAAGCATCCACTCATGAGGATATGCCATAGAACTGCTCAGGTTGTCTGTCATAAGAATGTGCTTTGAGAGAATGTAAGCCACCTGAAGGAGCGGATGGAGTACAAATTCCCAAACAAGAAAAGCTAGTCTGCAAAGAATGTTCAACTTTGGGCCACTTTCTTTGTTTATACAGCACATGACAGTGGTGTTGTTTGTGTAAACCTAGAGAGCACCTGGAGCCCACAGGGAATGCAAGGCCTAAAGAACCAAAAGCAGTGCCCTCATTTCTTTGATGCTAATGTGGTCCTCCACTTGCTGGAGAGAATGCTGCTCCCTGGACATGGATATTATTGTAAAAAGCCCCCCATTCCATATCTGAAGCATCTGCATTAAGCTCTTGAGTGGGGGAAACAGCCTGAAAAGTTGGGTCTGGATTCAGAGATAACTGATGAATCTGCAATAGAAATTCCTGTTTGAGACAGGGTAAGAGAGGAAAGGGAAACTCCAGAGGATAATGTTGAAGTCAGACGACTTTACATACCACTGAAGCTTCCTCACGTGGAGTCTGGCAAAATAAACTAGGAATGGTGGAAGCCATGCACCCTAGACCCCACAGAAACTATCTTGCAGGCACCACTTGTAAAAGAAGAGAGTAGAAGAAAGCAGACAAAAGCAGACAAGAAGGTGACCTTGGGAGGGGGAAGAAAAGCCATCATAGGCAAAGCAGGGAACAGAAAATGTGAAGAACAGAGAAATGCAACACATTTCCTGGAGAGGGTGAATAGGAATGTAAACATAAGCATTGTTCAGGTCAAGAGCAACCAAATAGGCCTGAGGAAGTAGCAAGGGGAACAAGGACTAAAGACAGAACATTTTGGAAAGCAGTAACTCCTCAGAAAAGTGATGAAAAAGGAGAGATACAGAATGGGCTTCCAGGAGTGCTCCTTCTTGGGAACCACAAACATCCTGGAATAAAACCCTGTGCCTCTTGCAGAATAAGGAACAGGCTAAATAGTTCCTTTAGCCAATAGGTCCTGATGAATTGCAAGGAAAACTAAGATGGCAAAGAGAAGGCTGACAAATACCTGAAAAAGGGTGTAAGGGATTTTCAAACCATGAAGTAACCTTTTTGCATTATGGAAAGAACCCAGGAATCCATGGTAATATGGTACCAGATAGGGGTAAAATAGAATTAACAGGGGGGAAAGAGGAATCAGAGGGCAGGGAAGGAAAAATGTCAAATAGAAGCAGATTTGTCACAAAAAGATGGCTTCTGACCCTTAGACTCTTCAGTGTATTTGTCCAAAAACATTCTTTTCGAAGATTTCTTAGCCTTTAAGGGAGACTTCTGATAGGTATGCACAAAGCAAAACTTATAAGGATAATTTCTTTGAAACTTAAAGATAGGGAAAAGAAAAATCTGTTTGAAGTCATTTTTACCCTTCCCTTTATCTTGTATGGTTTTAAAAATCTCTGCAAACAAATTCTGGGAGTCCAAGGGAAAATCCAGCAACTTAGCGTTTATATCACCAGGAAGGGATTGTAACTTAAGCCAGCAGTACCTACATAAAACAGAAGCTGAAGCAGCATCCCTAGAAGATTCATTGGCAGCACCATAAAGTACAGTTTTGTACCTACCATAAATGTAGATGTTCGAGTGTTCACACTGCTGCAGTCATCACACTTGGGTTATCCTGCCGTCAGGCGGTCCCGAGGTCGGCCAGAGTTCCAAAGTCTTGGTCCGGCATTGGTTACTGTCGCTTCTTCCCTGACATCAGTGTGCCAGGGGTATATAAGAGGCATCCAATGCCATTTTCTTCAGTTTTTCTTGCCCCAGATGTCAGGTGCCCCCTAGTAGGTGGGCAATACATATTGCCAATGAAACATGTACAGAAAATACAAAGAATACCTTCAGTTACAAGCAAATACACCACAAAGGTTGTATCAGATAGAGAGGTATAGAAAAGTTCAGCTAGTTGAGAAGGGATGGAGGGTAACCTGGACTGCAGCAGTGTGAACACTCGAACATCTACATTTATGGTAGGTACAAAACTGTACTATGTTCATCATGTTACACTGCTGCAGTCATCACACTTGGGTTGAATCCCAAAGCTAAGGATGGGTGGTGGAGTTAAACAGGGTTTGGAGAAGCTAGTAGGCCTTGCAGAACTGCAGTGGCAAAGCCGGCTCTAGTCTTAGAGTAGAGAGGTAAGTGATAGTGCTTGGTGAAGGTGTGCACTGAACTCCAAGTTGCAGCTTCCAAAATATCCTTGGTTGGTACCCCCCTGAGAAAGGCTGTTGATGTAGCTGTAGCCCTGGTGGAGTGGGACCTAATGCTAGCAGGTACCGGTTTCCCATGATGTGTGTAACAGAAAGGTATACAATGTCCTATCCATTTTGAAATGGTCTGTTTTGAGATAGCTTTTCCTTGTGTTCCTGCAGCATAGGATACAAAGAGCTGGTCAGATTTTCTGAAAGCCTTAGTTTTATCCAAGTAGTAACGTAATTGTCTGTGAATGTCCAAAGAGTGCAGGAGTCTTTCTCCTTTGTTCTGGGGGTTTGGGAAAAAGGTGGGTAAATGAATGGTTTGGTTTAGGGCCACACTGGATACCACCTTTGGCATAAAGGAAGGGTTAGTCCATAGAGCGACTCTGTCTTGATGAAAAATGAGGAAAGGCTCCACTGCCATTAGGGCCTGTAGCTCTGAGACTCTTCTAGCTGAAGTTATTGCTAGTAGCAGAGCTCTCCTGGGTGGTCTTATGTTCTTTGCCCCTCTGAGGTACTGTCTTAGGAGTGGATGTGAAAATAAAGGAGGATCCGTGTTGTAGTGAGCTGAAATCGCTGAGGAGTGGATCTTAATAGATGGAAAAGAAAGTCCTTTGTGCAACATCTCAGTTAAATATTGTAGAATCTGAGGAATGTTTGGAGCAAGGGGATTTTGGCCTTTAGCCTAGTTCCAGGCGCAAAATCTTTTCCATTTGTCTGAATAGGTTTCCTGGTGCTGGGCCTCCTGGCCTCCAGAATGACATTCATAACAGCTTTAGATAGTGGTGTTGGCTGGTTGTTTAGGTAATTTGCCATGCAGCCAGATTTAAAGTCTTGAGCTGGCTGTGTAGAATCTGATTGTTTTGCTGAGTGAGCAGGTGAGGAATTTGGGGTAAAATCCATAGTGGGCCATGGGCCATGTTCCTTAGTATTGGATACCAGTGCTGGCGTGGTCAGTCTGGAGCAATGAGTATCATTTGCGGCCTCTCTAATCTGACTTTCAGCAGCACCTTCTCTAGAAAAGGCAGTGGAGGATAGGCATACACTGTTAATGTTTTCCAACTGAATGAGAGGGCTAGTGGGTGGAATGTCCTTGTGAAAAATTTTCGAAGTTAGTAGTTTTGGGGGTTGGCAAACAGATCTATGTCTGGGCGTCCCCATTTTTGAGTTATCATTGCAAATACTTGTGGATCCAGTTTCCACTCGTGGGGATCCATGATGTTTCTGCTTAGGTCATCTGCCGATGTGTTTTTCTTTCCTGGCAGGAATTGTGCTTGTAGCTGAACTTGGTAAGTCAGTGCTGTGTTCCACAAGGTGATTGCTTACCTGCATAGGGGGTAGGAGTGTGTGCTCCCTTGCTTGTTTATGTACCACATTGCTGTGGTATTGTCTGACTTTATTAGGAGTTGTCCTGGATGTAAGAGGTCCTTGAAAGCTGTTAGGGCATTCTGTACAGCTAGCATTTCTTTTTGATTGATATGCAGATGCCTTTGATCTGTATCCCATTTGCCCTGAATGCACTGTCCTGCCATGTGTGCTCCCGAGGCATAGTCCAATGCCATCTGTTGTTATAGTTTGCCTGGCTGTGGGTAAGGTAAAAGGCTGACCCTTGTTGAGGTGACATGCCTGTGCCCACCAACAGAAACTCCTGCTGAAGGCAGGGAATGAGTGGTATCATTGTTTCCAAGCTGTGGCTGTGCTGTGTCCATACGCTCTTCAAGTACCATTGTAATTTCCTCATATGCAGTTTTGCAAATGGTATTAGGAGTACGCAAGATTCCATGAATCCCAAGGCCTGCAGAATTTTTCTTGCAGGGAGTTGGGTCGCCACCATTTTGAAGTATTGAGTCAGCTGTTGTTGCTTGTCTGGCGTGAGATAAGCCATCTGGGCCATTGTATTCAAGCTGGCACCCAGGAATGTTATGTTCTGTGAGGGCACTAGTTTTGATTTCTTTTCGTTTACTGTGTACTCTAGGCAACTTAAAAGGTGTTTGACAAATGCCAGATGCGTTAAAAGAATGTCCTTGCTTTCTGTTTGAATAAGGCAGTCATCCAGGTATGGGTATATTTGAATTCCTCTTTGTCTGCAGTATGTAATTACTGGTGCCAGGCATTTTGTGAAGACCCTGGGTGCAGTAGATAAGCCAAAGGGCAGTGCAGAGAATTGATAAGGAGTTGAACCTGCAATGAAACGGAGGTATCTTCTGCTATTTTGTCTGATAGGGACATGCAGGTATGCCTCCTTGAGATCCAACATTACTAGCCAAGCCTTCTTGCCCAGCATGGGAAGAAGCTGCTGTAGTGTTAGCATCTTGAATTTGGGTACTTGGAGATAGGTGTTTAGAATTGAAAGGTCCAGAATGGGTCTCCAGGCTTTGTCCTTTCTGGGGACTAGAAAGAGTCTCGAGTAAAATCCTTGTCCTTGCTCCTGTGTAGGTACCTGCTGAATGGCTGTCATGTCCAGGAGAGCTGTAATTTGTTTTTGTGCCTCCACCCATTGAATTGGTGGCAGGTTTGGCATTCCTGTTATCCTTGGCAAGGTGTGAAAGTGGAATATGTATCCTTGTGAAACAATGTTTAGGACCCATTTGTCTTTTGTGATGATGTACCAGTTGTCTGCAAAAAGTGCTAATTTTCCTCCCAATGGAGCTGCCAAGAGAGATTTGCTTGGCAGTTTGAGGGTTAAGTCATTGTGTTTGTCTTCTGTTAGCTTGGGGACTGTCTTCTCCTCCTTTCTGGGTAGCAGCACCCCATTGGCGAGGTTTGTAAGGGCCTTGTGACTGACCTCTGCCCCTTGGGCGTCTGTATTTGCCTCTCTGTGGTCTGTCAGATGCGGAAAAGGACCATTTTTTTGTTGGCCAAATTCTGCTGAAACGAGGGTGTTGAACCTGAAAAAATCCTTGACCATCTGCATAGATTTTGCCTTATCCTCCATTTTCTTTAAAACCTCTTCTGCTTTTACACCAAATAAAACATCCTGCTGTAAGGGTGCATCCAATAACTTTGCTTTAACATGATCAGGCAGGGTTTGTTCTTTTAACCAAGCATGTCTACGTATGACAGACCCAGTCACTGCTGCTCTACAGGAAGCTTCCAATGAATCAAATCCACATTGTAAAGTATGTTTGCCCACCTATTCAGCTGCATGTAACAGATCCTGCATTTCCTTGAAATCAGGCTGCTCTGAATGTGTGCTCATTTTTTTGTTTTAATTGAGACATTAGGAATTGCTGATATTTCAACATGTGAAACTGGCAATTTAAGGCTCTCATAGCTAGAGTAGCTGAGGTGTATACCTTCTTTCCCCATCTATCTAGTGCTCTGGAATCCCTTTCAGAGGGTACAGGATTTTTAGCAATAGAGGCCTTAACCCCTTTGGGACCCTGGGAAATTGTATCTGGGTCAGGAACAGGGCTTTTATATAGGAATTTGTGTGAGTCAGGGACTCTGTAGTATCTGTCTGGTTTGGCTGAAGCAGGAGGTAGAGAGTCTGGGTTAAGACTAGATTCTAAGTAAACATAATCCACAATGTCTAACATGGGAGGGAGAATCAGAGTAATCCTGGCCTTCCCAGTGGAAATGTTCCCTCATGGTATGTAAAGTTTCCCCAAAGGAGTAGTCTTCTGGAGGAGATGCTGAGGGAAAAGACTCTTCAGCATCAGAATCTTCATAAGGGGGAAAAGAGTATTCCCGTTCCTCAGAAGAATCTGACGAAATTGAAACCTGGTCAGAGGAAGCATAATCCTCCTCTTGTCTTGGCCTTTTGTCAGGAGGGGGATGGGAATCCCTGATTAGAGTAATTAAATCTTCAGCCATCTTAAGCATCTGTTTCTTAAGCATGGGGCCTTGTACTGGAGACTGATGTACAGTCTTTTTTGTTTTTAATGGAGTTTTTAGCTTAGCATAAGATTTAATGGTGAGTGTAGTCTGTCTGAAGACACCTTCTGCAACCGAAGGCATTTCTACTGCACCGGAATCTCCTTCTGCTCTGGAGTCGGAAGGGCCTAAAGAAGAAGGCTGCGGCGGCCTAGTACTCTCTGCTTGTGAATTAGAAGCTGTCTAGGGTTCTAAATTAGCAGTCGTCAGGGGCTGCCTAGGTGCCTCACTGAAAACCGGAGAACCGGTGACAGGCCCAGTAGAGGCCTCAGTCTGGTTTGGGTCTAGGCTGCCTGCCTTATCCTTGTGTTTTTTATGCATGCTGGTCGTCGGTTGCTCCGACGGCATGGTATAATTAAATTTCCTACTAAAGTAATGTCGGGCGAAATCAAACAGACGTTTGATAGTTCGTTTATTACACCTAGCACAAAAGCGACAACCTGTGACGTCGTGGTCTGGGCCTAGACAAGGAATGCAATAAGAATGAAAGTCCTTATGAGGTTCCCACAAGAAATGCAATTGTTAACTTTTTCTGACATCGGACTGAGGCAAGAAAAGGTTCCCCAACGGGGTACTTAGCTTTATTGAAGACTTCGGTCTGAAATTCGATTTGAAAATCTCAGGAGTCGGCCGACCGGCACTTGCAAACTGCTTCTGCTTCGGGCACCGCGTGGCAAGAAAGACTGAAGAAAATGGCGTCAGATGCCTCTTATATACCCCTGGCACACTGACGTCAGGGAAGAAGTGACAGCAACTGACGCCGGACCAAGACTTTGGAACTCTGGCCGACTGAGGGACCACCTGATGGCAGGATAACCCAAGTGTGATGACTGCAGCAGTGTAACACGATGAACATCTTCATTTGATAGAATGTCAGGCAACCTAAGAAAAGAAGTAGATGTGTTGGCTTCAGAATCAGGCATATCAGTCAAAACACCATCAAGTTTAGACAGAACAGCCAGCGCATACCTGGTCATATGGGTCCAGTAGTTTATTTATCTGAAAGCCAAGGCGGCAAAGGTATAAACTTTTTTCCTAAACGTATCCATAGCCCTACCATCCTAGTCAGAAGGGAGAGGTCTGGAAGAAGACAATAATTTGTAACATTTATCAGCTAAAAAAAAAGAGAAGACTGCAAGGGGTTTACTATCCAATGACTGAAAACCAAGAACCTGAATCCCAAACAGACTGAAAATTCAAAATACTGAATGATGGAATTTGCCCCTTTCTCCACTGTTGCGCGATCTTGGAGTTGGTATATACAGTTAGCAGGGGGTGTGGGGGGGGCACAGACCCCACATGAGGGGAGCGGGGCGGGGCTTGCCTCTTGTATTAAAATGTATTCAGCATTTTGAATTTTCAGTCTTTTTGGGATTCAGTCTTTTGGTTTTCAGTCATTTTATAGTAAACAGACTGCAAGGTCAGGGAAGGAATTCTTATTTAAGAACTTCTGAACTTCAGGCACATCTAAAAACCTATCAGGTTTCTTATGTACGGCAGGCTGGGACTAAGACCGAAAATCAGCAGTAAAGGTGTCCAAGAAAGGCTTCTAACAGGAGGAACTAAAATGGTCTGGGAGAATCCATGTGTAAAAGGGCACAATCCCTTTTTTGGGCTTCAGAAATATGGGCAGTCTCCATACTGAGAGTACTTCATCATTTTTACAATGGTGTCACCAAAAGAAAGCTCCTCAAAAGAAGAATCCGAAGAAAGAGTATCCTCATCGTTTGACCCTAGAACAGGAGGAGAATGGATTGAGAA
>NC_056743.1:1506585975-1506593475 GCF_019279795.1 Protopterus annectens
AAATCAATACTCACTTTCTATATCTAACAGCAGGGTACTCTTTTACAGTGGCACACAATGTAGCTATTTGTTCCGCCAGAATCTCCATCATTTTGCCCTTCTCTGATGACCTGTGGGAGCTGAAGAAACAGTGGAAAGTCTCAGGAGCATCCAGTGAGTACACCTGGAATATTAAACAAAATTACCTTTATAAACCTGCATTTCTACAGTAAAAAAAAAAAAAAAAAAAATTCACAAGTTTTTTTTAATTTTTTTTATGTTTTACCTCCATGCCATGCCTGTCAACAACTAAGCCTCCCACAATTGGGATTAAACCCTTCAGTTCCCTCCATGGTGTGTCCTGCTCTGCCCACCCTCTCCCAAATATAGACATGTCAATCCTCTCCTACTAGCTCTTATAACCACCTACTCCACTAAACGGAGTTGGGATGCCTGTACCAGTCAAAAGTCTTTATATAATCAGAAAAGGAGTCAAGAGTTGCCTGTGCCAAGGTCAGGTCTTTATCCTGCTACATAATCAAAGATGGAGTCAAGGGGAATCTAAAACTAATAACAGGGATAGCAGTGAGTAAGCTAAAAATAAAAAAAACTTGCATGAGAAACATTACCTTCCATGATGTCTTACTTGTACCACTCTGTCCAGCATTAGATCTAAACACTTGCTCATTTCTGTATAGTGTTCTCATAACTACCTTGTACTAATACAACTCAAACAAAAATAGGTACATACAGAAACGAAATGTATTTCATTACTATAAAAAAAAAAATTGCGAGAAATGAAGAATAATTTGCTCTGTCCTTAAAACCATAACTCAGTATACTTCACAAATCATGGTCTCCCAAAATATTCTTATTCCCAAAATTGTCAGAAGGGAACATGCTACTAATACTTGATAATGTCTGTGGGAATCAATCTGCTTATGACCCAAAACCCTTAGACATGTATTTTCTACAGTAGCTTCTGCAACAGAAATATATATTTTTTAAACACAAACCACCACTGCTGCGTAGGAAACACTTTCATAGGTTGGTACTAGGCTATCGGCCCTAGGGCCTATACAAGCCTAGCCATAACAATTTCCTGGCTATTTCTTCCCACACTATTTACTTCCCTGGTCCCCTTTCTAGCAGGGCGACTGACGTGATCCCTGGGGTGAATTTCCTTTCTCCCATCCAATCATCAAGGTTCCCTTTGAAGAGGGCCAAGGAGGCACTCTGCTTGACATGTATGGGCAGTCTATTCCAGAGTCTGGGGAGTCTCTGAGGCAGGAATCTATCCCTCCAGCATGTTTTGTTTATTGTGATGACAAGGTTTAGATCCCTGGAGCGTGTGGCTCTGAGGGAATGGGATTTCTTTGTGTAGCATGTCCAACAGCTCTGAGTTTGACATGGCCTTCTATGTTAAGCAGAGATTGCCTCTGAGTAGACAATATGCCACAGAGTACAGCTGCAGTTTAAGGTGGTCAGCATAGGGCATCTGCTTCAGACCTGTGATTCTTTTAGTGAGGTATTTCTGCAGCCTTTCCAGTTGTTGCAGATGTCTTGAGAAGTACATACCAAATGGGGTGTTGTATTCTATAATGGGTCTAATGAGGGATGAGTACAGTGGGAAAATGACCTCCTTTTTTCTGGATAAAAAGCCCTTAGTTATGAGGTGTGCCACATAGAAGGATTTCCTGACTGTTGTGGCTATGTGGTTATTCAGGGTGAGACCACTGTCCACCTGTGTCCCTAAATCTCTTATCACACTTTCGGTGTTTAGTATACTGCCACCTATATGGCAATTCACGGGTACATGTTTTTTCTCAAAGGGGATAACTATACATTTCTTGGCATTAAACTTGAGCCCATGGCTCTGGCATCAAGCATCTGATTCTGTAAGGCCCTTTTGCAGAGTATCCACATCATTTGGGGATTAAATAATGGCTCCCAGTTTGCAGTCATCTGTGAACTTTGTTAGCCAGAGTCCCTTAGCATTGGCCTGTACTTCAGAGAAGTAGATGCCAAACAGGAGCAGTCCCAGGACTGAACCCTGAGGTAGTCCACTTGTGACTTGTCTGGAGCTGGACGTAGAGTCAGCTACTTTTACAGTGTGGGTTCTGTCAGTAAGCCAGCTGGCAGCCCATCGAGTGACATAGGGATCAATGCCAAGCTTAGTAACTTTATCTATAATTCCAGAGTGGGGGATGGTGTCAATGGCCTTGGTGAGGTCCAGATACGCTGTGTGGACTGCCTTATCCTCATCTACGGCTCTGGAGACCGATTCGAAGAAGTCAATCAGGTTCAGGAGACAAGATCGGCCCTTCACAAACCCAAACTGGGCAGGGTCCAGTGCTTGAAGGCTGCCAATATCTTTGTTTATAAGTTCCATGACAATAGATTCTATGGCCTTGCAGATCAGGCTCGTCAAACTTATGGGGCGGAAGTTCCTGGGATCCAAGGTGGATCACCCCTTGTAGAGTGGGATAACTGTAGCGGTGTGCGACTCAGTGGGCACAAAGCCTGAGGTGAGGGTATGATTAAACATGACACTTAGGTGAGGTGCCAGTTCATTTTGTAGTTCATGTAGTACACAGCCCGGGATGTCATCCGGTCCCATGGATGCTGTATTCTTAGCTTTGGAGAGTGCATTTTTTACCTGTGTGGCTGCTATTACCGGAAAGTGGCAATCTTCCGGTACTAAAGTGGGCCGTTTAGGGGGTGAGAGGGGGGGTGAAGTTGGCATTGAATCGATCTGCCAGGATATTGGCAATATCCTTGGGATCAGTATATTTAATGCCATTCTGTTGCGGCTCAGAGCAGATCTGAGCATTGCCATTTAGATTCTTGACATAGTTATAGAATGCCTTGTGGTTGTCTTTGGAATCTTTGGCAATTTTATTTTTGTAACTAGCTTTGGAGGATTTTATGAGGGATCTCAGCTTCTTACTGAGGCTGGTAAGGGAATTTTTTGCATCATGGGATTTTCCTCTTTTCTGCAACAGTTTCTTCCTTTTGTTGTAAAGTGTGTTTATGGCATTGGACCACCAGACTGGCTTCCTATTTTTGAAGGAGAGCATCTTGGTTCTATTTGGGATGACACGATTCATGCATGAGTGGATGTGCTCGTACAGTGCCTTAGTGTAGGACTCGAGCTTTCAGTTCCTGTCTCTATGGGTGTCATGAAGTTTGTCACTTCTGACTTGAGTAGCATGAAGTTGACTTCAGAGAAGTTTTTTATGGAGATTTCCTAACTGAGGAGTGGGGGTGGGATGTGCATGTTAAGGGTGATTAGCTTATGATCTGAAGCATCAATTTCCCATGTTGGTAATTACCAGGTCTCGGATACTGGAGCCCCTGGTGGGACTATGGATTAGTTGATCCAGGGCGCTGGAATTTATGAATTCCAAGAACTGTTGGGCAAAGGTGTTGGTACACGGAGTAGTTTTCCCAGTTAATGGCAGGGTAGTTGAAATCACACAGTATTACCGTGTTTGGTTGTATCTTAATATTTTCCAGTATGTTTAGAAAGGTGTAGTGGGACTCTTGGGGCATGGTGGGGGATCTGTAGCAAGCTACAATTTGGATTGCAGTCTTACCTAGTGTTAGTTGCACCTGGAGAATTTCAGACACATTGTGTTGGGCAACTAGCCTGGTGGTGTGAATATCCTTGGTGAATATGGACACTCCTCCACCTTTAGTGTTTCAATCCTGGTTTGGTGGCTGAAAAGTGTGGTAAGAGTTGTAGTCTGGTATTGCAGGGGTGCTCTCTGGAGCTTTGAGCCAGGTCTCAGTTACTGCACAGATATCGATGTTCTCCATTTTTAGGAGTGCCCCCAGAGTGCGCATTTTGAGGTTTAGACTTCTAGCACTGAGTAGCATTACTTTCAGATTTTGCATGCTTGTACCAGTTACGGTGGTGGTTTTGTCCTTTGAACTTTGCCTAAAAAAGGCACTACAGGGGTGGCAAGAGCCTTAGCCAGTAACCTAAATCCCAGGGGTGATCGGTGCAGACCATCTCTGGCAAAGCATTGTGGTCTGTTGATCATGTCATCACAGGTAGACAGATACTGGATCCCCTTTGAATGACACCAGAAGCTTTGCCAACTGTAGAAGTCAATCATTTCGTCCTTGTATTGTGGTATCATTCTGGGTGAAGGCAGGATGCTACTCAGGGCTAGGGTCATACCTCCCTGGGCCACATGATCAGAGAGCTCTTCCATGTCTCTTTTCATGTAGTCCAGGGAGGTACGTCTCAAGTCATTCATTCCAACATGTACAATAACAGAGTCATATTTGTACTTGTTGTGGAGTGACCTGAGTGCATGCGTTACGTGACGGATCCTGGCACCAGACAGGCAGCTGACTGTAATTTTCACCTTGTTCAGCCTGGTGAGTGGGACATCAGTGTGCCTGACTATAGAGTCACCTATGAGTAAAGTGTTAGGTATGTTGTCTTGCCTTAGGGTCTGTTGCTGGGTGGCACACTGGTGTTGCGAGCTATGTGACACTTTGGTTGTGATTGGTGTTTGTTTGCATTTCAGCTTCGGAGGTCCTTGTTGCTTGGGCAGGTTACAGTTAATGGCCTCCGCATATGTGGATTTAGTGCTGCTATCAGTGGGTGCTGGTGGAGGTGAGTTTAGAAGGGCTATGTGTTGCTTGAGGTGTAGTGTGGGTGTTGACCTTCTCCTCTTGACTATCTAGCACAATCTTGGGTGGAGAGAGCTTTGCTTCCAGTTTGGCTATGTAAGTGCATTTCTCACAGGTTGTAGTGTTGGGTGGTAGGAGGAGAGGGTTGTCTGTGTACATGAGGCAACTGCTACATTGCCCCAGTAGGCCCAGATTCACCAGGTAGACAGGAGAAATCACCGGAAGCTGACCCTTGGACATGCCTGGTTTGGTGCTTTTTTTGAAAAGTACAGGAGTTGTTTTCCCTTCCCTTAGCAAGGTACTTTGCAATTATAGGCTGTTTAGTGCCTATGATTAATTTCTCCTTATTAATAAGGAGAGTTAAGTATTTGCATCAGTTTAAGGCTTCCTAGTGCTTTCCAGCAGGTATTAGAGCAAGTGCTAGTCACAGGGATGCTTAAAGGTAAGATGACAAAAATGGTTTATCCCAAACACTGCAGTGTGCACTACAGAAAGTTAGATGTAAAGTAGGTAACTTTTAAGTTTACCTGTCTAAAAGTTAAGTTTTAGTGGAGAGTCACTATTTTTAAAACAGCAAGATAGATTGAAAGGGGGTGATCACTTTTGTATTCTGGTACTATGGAATATAGTAGGATGGCCAATAAATTTAAATAGTTGAAGGGGAGTGATTTCACAAAATGATAATTTTGTGCTTGTTCACACACACCAGTGAAAGCAGAGAGGAAATGAGATATATGGTCAAATTAACATAAGAGGCAGGCAACTAGAAAGACAGTGGTATTTAAGAACAGAATAGTAACAGCGTGGGCGGGTGGGAAAAAATTTCTGCCTGACTCAAGAGACAGAGATGTGGTCTCTTTTGAAGTTTTAATATGCAGTTAATCAAACGGAGAGTAAAATATGGTAAGCACTTTCACGACCTTTCATTGCTTCAACAGACCATTTAAAAACACATTTAAACCATACTATTTAAATACAAGATAATTAAAAATTGAGCAATCACTGTAAAAAAATAACTGAACAGCCAAAATATGACATCTGCACAAAATGGACATTACAGCACAAAATTCTGAACCAATAGAGTGAGACCTCAGAAATACTGAATACATTAAAAACAAAAATCAACCTATCACATTTAATGGGGAACTCAGATCTGCCCACCTCTCATTAATATTATCCAATAGTATGGCTGCATACATTCAGAGCGCCTACCAAAAGCAGAACAATCATCCACCTATCAATACTCATTACCCCTCAGCACTACCAATCAGGATATCCATTAACTTCACCAATCTGGGGAGAAAACCGTCCCTTTGGGCCAATAAAACACTACCATCTATCACCCTATCAAAACTTAAAAGTGAAAAGTTACAAATCAGAAAAGAAAAAAATATTCACATAATGTTAATAGCAGCTTATGACAGCCTGGGCATGGGAAAGCAATCACCATCGCCCTGTGAATATAAGAATATAAAATAAAACCTTTCAATATTCAATTAGCCATAATTCTCACAGATACCACAACCAAAATAAAAAAAACATATGCAGCATAACATTGTCTGTGACAGACAAAGTAAACCTTGTCTTAATAAGCATCTCCACAACCTACCTTTAATCAACTTAGAACTCCTAAAATTGGCTAATAATCTTACTAGCAAATAAAATAGTATTGGAAGAAGCCAAATAAACTATACCCTGTGCGTGACAAAGTACACAAAGCTCATCCTAAGCCAACAAAGCAGCAACCAATCAAAGCCATAGCACACAACAAACCACCAATCGAACCAGATATTTCAATGTGCAACTCAAGGCACAAAGAGCAGCCTCTGGACATGCCTAATGGCGACAGCCAGCAAATAGGATTCCTAACATCTGACAGCCTATCAAAACTTTATTCAAGAGGAAACCTACCAATCAAAACTACATAATAAAACTTACCATGAAACAAGAAAACTCAGCCATTAAACAATATATCTGCCGTAAAACATCTTTGAACATGGAGATATTACAACATCACATTACAACATATTACAACATGTTGAAGTTTGATAAAGCCTTTGGGTGAAAGCGCTTACTTGCTAGCTAATAAATCATTTGATATTGGAGTATCTGCTGACTTGTGCTTATTCCTTGAAGAATTCTACCAGAACTGAGAGGAACTGTGAAGTTTGTGGCCATTTTCGCACCTGAATGTGGATTGTTACATTTATTTTTCTATTTTTGGATGCAGGAGCGTTTATCTCTCTTTTGACGTTTTATTCTTTGACTTTATATTACAACATCCTACAAAAACGCAAGCTACAATCAATCACAACATACGAATGTTCGTGCTTACAATGTAACAGCACAATCACATTTGTGTATCTTGAAAACAAAAACATTCAATCAATCCCACAACATGAAACAATATATCAATTACAAAAACAATGAAAATGAAACAAAAAGCCACATCAAGGTCACCTAGCACCTTTTTTCATTGCCACAACAATCAAAAATAATGAACTAATCATAAAAGTAACCAAAACGAACCAATCACACATGAATCACTTAACCTAAGAACAAGACTTAAATCTTACCAAAATATAATCAAAATACCTGAAACTAAAATTCATAAATTAAAAATACAAACAAATCAGATGAATGGAGCCATAAAAAGAAAACAACAAATCATCAAAACCTCGTAACCTTAACTACACATTCATAAACATTAGATAAAAATCCACACTACAAAAGCGTAACTCACGATACACATGAACCAAGACACTGAATACTTTAACTTCCTAGCCCTCAGAGCAGGTTTTAATGAAACTCTCTCATTTAAACCTTTAGCCTCATCAGCCTGTAGTTGTAGGACCCAGAACAATTCTCTTG
>NC_056743.1:1506598475-1506855975 GCF_019279795.1 Protopterus annectens
AAATGTTTGAAACCACAACATTTGATAAGACTAGCAAAACTATTTATATGGGGCTAAGAATTACCTTTGGTTTGCATAACGAGCATGTTTAAAGTAAAATGGGGACACGAAAAGTATAATGAGCATGATAAGCGATGGAAAGGGCATAATAAGTACAATAAAATGGCAAATTAAGCTTAAAGAGCAAGGCAACCGCACATTTTTTTAGTAAAAGACTGTTTGGGCACTAACTACTATTTTACATTGACCGAAGCCATTCAAAGCATTGTAGTTCAAAGTATCTCAGAGTGTGGAAAGTGTTGCCAGAGTGTGTGCTTTATTATGGTGCAACTATTTAAAAGTGTTTGCTTTGTGCAAAGTACAGTTGTACTGCAAAGTACAGTCAAAGTACAACCATTTCGAAAGGTTTCTTGCGCTGGGTGCATTTATTCGCAGAGTGCTGCCATTTCAGACCATTTCTTACACTGTGCAGTTACTTCATAAAGTACAGCCATTTTGAAAGGTTTCTGTGCGAACTGCATTCATCTCAAAGTGTTTCTTACTCTGACCTGCTGCTGTGTACAGTTTTTTCGCTAAGTACAGTGACTTTGAAGTATTTCTTACACTGATGAGGAGTGGTTTCACAAAGTACAGTGATTTCAGAGTGTTATTGTGCTAGAGACTTATTTGGCAAAGTGCAGTTATTTCAAAGAGTTTATTGTCCTTTTAGGCATAATTACAAGTACGGGCATAAAGTTCTGGCATACATTTGTGTTCATATGTTCGTACATAATTTCAAGCTCCTTCACTACTGTGTTGATATGACAGAAGCATTTCATAGACCAAGTCCACTTGTGTTTGATCATAATATAGCAGAGAATTGAAGAGTATTCGAGCAGGAATATGATATTTTCATACAAACAGCTTTTTCTGACAAAGATGCACATAAAAGGGCATTCATTTTGCTTAATTTAGCTGGGTCACAAGCTACTGAAAGAGAGCGTTCATTTGTGTATGCACCAGAAATATAAGAAGGAGAGGGGGCAAACTGTCGTATTGTGTTACAGGCTGAATCAAGGGAAGACCCAGAGTGCTTAAAACGTAAATTTAGAGAAATGTGCAACCCCCTGACAAATATTACAGAGGCACTTATTTTACATAACAGACAAAAAAGCGAGGTAAAACTTTTGCAGCTTATATCACTGACCTGAGAAACAAAGCCAAAACGTGCAGATTTGATGATATGAAAGATGACTTAAAGGACAGGATTGTGTGTGGTGTTAACAGTCCTGTAGTGAGAAAGATTTTGCTTTGTGACCGTGATTTAACATTAAGAAAAGTCAGAGATTTGTCAAATCCATGAGCTCTCAGAAAGGCACACAAGTATGCTTACAAGTGATAAGAGCATGGTATCAGCAGCCTCTAGAGCAAACGTAGACAGTATGCAACATGTGACAAGCAGAAACAGGCCTAAGCACATGGCAGCAGCAACCCCTGTAGACATGGCAAGGAGAACCCGGAGCTTTCCAGCAAGTTCTAAGATTAGTTTAGTTAAAGGAGCATGCTCAGTACAGTACAAGCGAGAGTCAGCAAAACCAAAGTCAAGTCTTACTGTTAACTGTCATAATTGTGGTGCCACTCATGAGTCTAAAAGAGAGAGGTGCTTAGCAATTTGGTCAGCAATGCCACAAGTGTAAAAAAATTGAATCATTTTCAAACTTTTTGTAAATCAAGCAAGCCTCATTCAGTTAAGAAAAATCACTCAAATAAGCAAATTGATCATACAGAAAACTGCAACCCTACTTTTTATGTAGATGGTGTATCAGTGGTTGGTGAAAAGGTTAATGCATTAGATTTATTAGCAAAGAATTAAGTATTTTGTACTGTCCTGGTCAATGGTAAACCTCACAGAGCGCAAAGTAGACACTGGATCAAAGTGTAATGCAAGCAGAAGCATTTGCTAAAGTGAAGGCTGTTGAGCAACTTAATTTGGTCAATTGTGTGGGAAAAAGAAGTTATGTCTTACCATAACGTTGCATTTATGTTGTTGATCTTCCATTCATCACTGATGGGTTTGGTTCACAGCTCCTCAAAACCGTGTCGGCCAAATACCAAGCTCAAGTACACCAAAAAACTCTCAAGCTAAGCTGCTACCCACAATGCCCTTCTCCCAATTACCTCAGATCGAGTTTGCAAAAGACAATAGATGGCAGCAGAGGCCATTTCTGTGCAAAGAAAAACCCTGAGACACCACCAGGATCCATAAGATCCACCAGGAGCCTATTGGAGGGGGATGTTGGGAGGGATATGATGAATGGAAAAAGATCAACAACATACATGGAACGTTATGGTAAGACATAACTTCTTTATCTAATATGTTGTTAATCTTCTTCCCATTCATCACTGATGGGACAGAATCCCAAGCTACCTGATATACCTTGGTGGCCCTTATGGCAGAACATTCCTGAGCACCATAGATCCAAAGGCAGGTCTTCCTCTGGAAATCACATCCAATTTGTAATACTTGATAAAAGTGTGTGGTTTAGCCCAAATGGCTATTATGCAGATATCATCCATCGAGGCTCTAGAATGAAAGGCTACCGAGGAAGCTATAAGCCCTAGTTGAATGAGCTTTGATACGGGCAGGTCTGGTTTCATTAGCACATGAATATGAAAAGGATATACAATCTCTGAGACACTTAAAGTGATTTTAGAAATGCCATTTCCCATTCAGGGGCCAGAGAAAGAAACAAAAAGTTGGTCAGACTTACAAAAAGATTTTGTCCTGTCCAGGTAGAAGCGTAATTGCCTATGTACATCCGAAGAATTTAGGCAGTATTCACCTTTGTTAGAAAAGCTGGGGAAAAACACTGGGAGTTCAATTGTCTGGTTCATAGAGAAATCAGAAACCACTTTGGGAAGGAAGGATGGATTACTGCATAGAGATACTCTGTCTTTATGAAATATGAGGTCAGGTCTATTGACACACAGGACCTGTAGTTCTGAAACCCTTCTGGAAGAAGTGACAGCCACCAAAAAGAGGGATTTCCAAGACAAGAATTTGATATTCCATTTGGCAGCAGGTTCAAAGGGGGGGCTGAGGCAGTACAAGTGATAAATTCCATGTTTCTAACGGGCATTTGAGTGGAGGTCAACTGAGAAACGCTCCTTTAAGGAAAGGTTTTGCAAAGCCGAGTGGACATTACTGGTGTGCCTTGTAAATCATTGTGAAAACTGGGAATTGCTGCTAGATGAACTCGTATAGTAGATGCAGACACTCCATGTTCGAAAATTTCTGATAGATATTGAACAAAAGAGAGAGTGGCAGAAAACGGATCCAAGCCTCGCTCCTTAGACCAGGAAGAAAACCTTTTCCATTTATCTCTGTATAGTTTCCTGGTGGATGGTTTGTGAGAGGCCAGAATAATATCACAAACATTAGAAGGCAGGGCTTCTTGCCTGGTGACTAACAGAAGTGGAGAAGCCAAGCTGCCAGCTTGAGATGGACAAGTTTGGTTGTGTCAACCCTTGGGGGTGAGAAATTAGATCTGGACAGGCATCCAGGATCCATTGAGGCTGTATCAGGTGAGGCCAGAGAAAGGGGAACCACACTTGACGGGGCCAGAATAGAGCAATGAGGATCACGTTGCATCTCAATAGAGTTGCTTTCTTTAGAAATAAAGGTATCAAGGAGATCAGAGGGTAGGCATATAGGAGACCTGTGGGACAGAAAGTCTCTCGGTAACTCCCCCTCCGGGGGAAGTAGGGCAAAGTAGCTGCTGTATTTGCTGTTTGTGGGAGAGGCAAAAAGGTTGCAGCAAGGCTGGCCCCATCGGCTGAAAATCTCCACCGCTATCTTGGGATTGAAAGACCACTTGTGAGGGAGCAGAATGCACCTGCTCAGCCTGTCCGCAATCACGATGGACTTCCCCGGGATGTGCGTCGCTATCAGAAAATGGTTGGAAGCCATTGTCCATTGCCAAATTTCTCATGGCCTCTCGGCACAGGGAATATGACTTGGTTCCTCCTTGCTTGTTGATGTACCGGACTACTGACATGTTGTCTGACTGAATCACAACAGTTCCAGAGGGGAGTAGTGAGTGGAGTGCTTGCAATGCTAATAGCACCGCTCTTTACTCCAGAACATTGATGTGCAGATCGGCCTCTAAATTCGACCATGTGCCTTGGACTTTCCCTGAAAATGGCCCCCCCACCCAATCAGGGAAGCGTCTGTGGTCACCGTGGTGCAGGGTTGAGGGGGCTGAAAGGGACAACATCAAAATTCCACTTCTGGCCTCATCCACCAAAGGAGATCCTGCTTGCACAAATTGGTTACAAGAATCTGCGAGTCTGGAGGATGAATGTTTGCAGACCACTGTGACAGAAGGAGCCATTGTAAGATCTTCATGTGTAACCCTGCAAGGGGAACTATAGGGATAGCTGCAGCCACAGACCCCAGCACCTGGAGGACTTCCCTTGCTGACACTCTTGTTTGACAGAGTATCACCTGCACTTGCGATCTTAATCTCTGAAGTCTGTGGGCTGTAAGAGATACCAGACAAGAATGAGTGTCAAGTATTGCCCCTATAAATTCCAGTTGCTGAGTGGGGTGTAGGATGGATTTTTTCCAGTGTACAGTTATGCCTAGGGACTCCGCTAGAGAAAGGGTGTATTGGAGAGCTATTGTCAGGAGACGCATGGTTGGGGTGGAGAGGAGCTAATCATTCAAATATGGAAACACCTAGAATCCTAAAGGTCTAAGATGAGCTGTTACCACTGCTAAACATTTCGTGAACACTGTGGGGGCCGTCGGGCACGTAACTGAAAGTGATTGGCTCTTAGCCAGAAGCGAAGGAGTCTCCTGGAGGGCTTGTCCATTTTGATGTGGTAATACGCATCCCGGAGGTCTATCGAGCACATCCAAGCATCCTCCCTCAGGAAGGGGAGGATGGATTGAATAGTAACCATGCGGAATTTGGTTTGAACAACTGATTTGTTTAAGTGGCTGAGATCCAAGATGGTCTCCAGTCCCCAGTCTTTTCTGGCACTAAAAAGAATCTAGAGTAAAAACCGGATCCACACTGGTCTGTAGGGAGTGGTTGGATGACTCTTGACATAGCTTCAGTATTTCTGAAGCTGCTTCTTCCCTTTGGTGGGGTGGAACATCGGGAAGGTTTTTGGGAGGTTCAGGAGGGGAGGATAGAGGGATGTAGTAGCCTCTGGAGATTATTCTCTGCACCCATCGATCATTTGTAATAGAGTGCCAGGCAGCTTGGTGCAGAGAAAAACGACTCCTGACTGCTTCCAGAGGAAAGCAATCAGGCAACGCTTCAGGAGCGCTGATAAGACCCCCCAGAGAAATAATCTCTGGAGTCTTGATTCCATGGACCCCCTCTGCCCTTGAATGGGCATCTTCCACCATTATTACCCCCTCTGCCTCTTGGGGAATCCTCTCCACAAGCGTTTCGAAAATGGCCCTGCAATATTTTTTTGCCATATTTTTCTACTCCTCTGGAATAATGCAGGTCAACGGCAGACATGGTCTTTCCATCTTGTTCGCACCTGTCCAGAGTGTCTTTCACTTTGGAACCAAACAAGGACGATGGTTCAATAGGGGCATTGAAAAAGCAGGACTTGAATGAGTCTATGAGGTCACATATACGCATCCAGGCATGACGCCTCATAACAATGCCTGTACCCGCAACTATAGATGCTCCTTCAGTTGCATGAGACAGCAACCTCATGGATGAGTTGGATATGGATTCAAGGGTGGCAAGTTAAGAGGCAACCTTGTCTCGCGCCTCATCAGAAACTTAACCAGGGAGTTCCAGAAAGCTCAGTGATTAGATCTCTTTGGAGCCTCGTGAAATGTGCCAGGTAATTCAGGGACCTAACAGCAAAGGTGCTGAAGCAAAAACTTGCTTCTCCAGTCTGCCCACAGCCAGAGACGCTCTATTGGGCAGGTGAACAGTAAGACTTTCTTCCACTAGGTCCTTTTTTAGTCGCGTCAACTGGCAACCCCTTCGATCAGTGTGGATGCTCCTTGGGTGGGAAGAGTATTTTATCGGGTCTCCTCGGGATGGCCTCTATGGAGCCAAGATTCTGCTAGGCAAGCTGCAGGACCAGTTGTATCAGCTCATCGGCAGGTGGGGTCACACAAAAAGTAGAAGGTCGGGAGCGAAAAGCCTGCAAGAACACGGATTCCTCCAAGGAAGAGATGGAGGGCTTCCAGCCACCCCTCTGTTTTAATATTTCAAGGATGTCTCCAAGTTAGACATCTGGGGGTGACCGTGGGGACCCCTCCCCATCATCATAATCCATGTCCTCACTCAGCAACTCTTCAGGCGAGTCAATGTGCTTCCTCTTGCACAATTTCTTCTAAGGAGGTTTCTCAGTGGGAGATTCTAAGGAAGACTTGGAGGAAGTGGCATCCCGGACAAGGATATCCTGAGGCTTTTCCCCCCAGTGTCCCAAGGAGGTGGCCCGTGGGAGCTGTACCTCAGAGGGGGCAGAAGGAAGTTCCGACATTGGTGGAGCACTTCCAGAAGCAAGCACTCTCTCTCCATCATCCAGAAAGCAGACCCACTGGAAGAGTGGGAGCCCAGAACAGAGTAAGACAGCCTCTGAACTGGGGTCACAACATACAGTGTCGGACCTGCTCCTAAAGATGGAGCCTCTGGCAAGATCAGAGCCAGTGAAATCCCTGCAGCCAAGGACGGCACCGATAAAGCTCTCAGGACCGTGCTCCGAACAGAGGAATCTGCTCCCCAACCATGAGATGAAAGAAGGGATGGTTCTGACAGGACCGAAAACCAAAGAGTCAACCTCGGGGCCTCAGTGGCAGGCACTATCGGTGCCAAGGGGAGGGGTTCCACCACAGTTGTCAAACACTGAGCTTCAGTACCGGAAGGTCCGAAGGAGGAGAATATGTGGGAGTAGTGGGAAGGAAAGCACCTGGTCCCAAATGGGGATGAGTCTTAGGCACATTCGAAATCCCTCTGGCTGTCAACAGCTGATCCAACAAGCGCACCACATCATGTTCGGATAAGCTCCTGGTGGACCTAGTGGATACTCCTGAAGGAGAATCTGGCCAGTCCAAAAAGGGGCTATAAGCATGTCCTGCAAACAGGTCCAGAGAAGGAGAATATCGGATCCATGGTGTCCGAGAAAATGGCACCATGGTCTCTAGTTTGGAGACAGGTAGCAAAGGCGAAGATATGGTCAGTGCCGACGAGGCACTCGTAATGAAAGGTACTGGTTCCTGATAAGTTGGCAACGAAGGCGGAGCTGGAGCAACTAAGGGCGGTGCCATAGTCAAGACAGTCAGCACCGGAGGAAGTTTTGGCACAGAGGCACTAGTTGTCACTAGAACAGAAGTCATCACAGTAGTAGTCGGAGCAGAGGTCAAAACTATAGTAGTCGGAACCAAAGAAGGGGCTATGTGCTCAGATGAAGACTTGTAGGCCTTATGTTTAGGCATTTTACCTCTGTCACCAGAAGGTGAGGAGGGGTCAGAATGTGGCCATTTTTTGTGTTTAACTGAAGGGGTTGAAGCCTCCGACACAGAAATAGCCTCTGAGAAAGGAGAAGGTAGAAGGCCTTTCAAGATTAACTTATTTTTTCATTCGTTCAGCGTCCGCTGAGTAAAACTCTGACATATCTGACACAGATAAATGAGAAACCCCCAGACAATAAACGCAGTCATCATGACTATCACTGTTAGGGAGTTTACCATTGCAGGAGGTGCAATGTTTAAACCCTGATGTCCCTTTCTTATCAGACATATTCAGCCAAAACACACACACAAACAGAAAGAAAAGAGAAAGGAAGATGCCAGCGATGGTATCGAGAGATATCACAACAGTAGGAGAGGAGGTTACCAACACTGGTAAAAGAATTACTCTACGGGTAGCTAAAGAAGAGGAAATTAGGCTATATGGAGAACGATAAGATCAAAAAGGGTATACTGTGTAGAAAAATGACAAAAGTCCAATCAACACTCAAAAATATATCAAAAATATTTCACTTAGCTGGAGAGCTTGATGAAACGCGGCTATATGGCTATGCAGCAAACGAAATCGGAGGTAACTGGGAGAAGGGCATTTTGGGAAGCAGCTTAGCTCAAGAGTTTTTTGGTGTACGCGAGCTTGGTATTTGGCCGACATGGTTCCGAGGAGCTTGGAACCAAACCCATCAGTGATGAATGGGAAGAACATTAACAGGATTAGATCTGCTGCTTATGAAGGTCAAGAGATTCAAACCAAAGGCTCAGTACTGCTTTCATGCTATTCAGCTGGGAACAGTTACAGCTTGCAATTTTACGTAGTCTGAAGACTTGTGCAGTCACTATTAGGTCTCAGAGATAGTTAAGAATGAAACTGCTTTCTTTTACCAAAGAACTCCATCATGTAAGTACATGTCCCAGTTCCAGCTTCAGTGATGCTATTTTCTCAGAGCATGCTGATGTTTTTGATGACAAGCTAGGCAGACTTCCAGTTGTGTACTCCATGAAGTTAGAGCCAGAGGTCAGTCCAGTGGTCAGACCAGCAAGGAGACTTCCAACAGCTATGCAGGACAAAGTCAAGATCCAGTTAGACAAAATGGTGCAGCAAGGTATAATTTGCCCAGTCACAGAACTGAGTGGGTATCTTCTATGGTAGCTGCTTCTAAGAAAAATTCAGATGAAATCAGAATATGCATTGACCCAAGAGACTTGAACAAGGCAGGAGAGACATCATCCTATACATAGAGTCAAGGAGATTGCAACCCTCATGCCAAATGCCACTGTTTTTTCTGTCTTAGATGCAGAGTGTTTATTTTGGCAATTGATGCTTGATAACAAATCTTCACTACTGACTACATTCAGTACCCCATTTGGTATATACAGATTCCTCAGGACACCTTTTGGAATAAATTCTGCCAGTGAAGTCTTTCAGCATGCAATGGAGCACATTTTTCAGCCTGCCCATGTGCAATAATAGTTGATGATTTACTGGTTGGAGGTAATGGTGAAGCACAGCATAACAGAAACCTCAGGAAAGTTCTGGACAGAACATGTGAAGTGAATTTAAAGCTCAGTAGTTTGAAGTGCAAATTCAGACTATCAGAAGTTACTTATGTAGGTCATTTAATTACCAGTATAGGCTTACAACCAGATCCTTCTAAAGAAGCAGCCATTCTTGAGATACAGCGCCAGACAATGTCCAAGCCTTACAGCGTTTTCTTGGCATGGTTAACTATTTGGGCAAATTTATCCCTGACTTTAGTGAGTTATCAGCACCTTTAAGATAGCCGACATGCAAAAATTTTACATGGTCATGGTTAGAACGCCAGAGAGCATTTGATAACCTCAAACTGCATATTGCCAATCCGCCCATATTAAAGATACTATGATGTCCACAAACCGGTAGTTCTTTTCTGTGATGCTTCAAAGTTCGGTCTTGGTGCAGTTATTCTTCAAGAGGGCAGATCTGTTGCTTGCCTACTCATCTAGAACTCTGACCCAAACTGAGATGCAGGATGCTCAAACTGAGAAGGAACTTTTGGCAATTGTGTTTGCATGTTCGAAGTTCCATTATTATATTTATGGCTGAGCAATCCAGACAGAAACTTACCATCAACCTTTAGTTACTATTTTAAAGAAGCCTATGCATTCCGTTCCAGCAAGACTACAAAGAATGATTCTAAAATTGCAATTTCAAAATAGTCTATACAAAGGGTAAACTTCATTATCTAGCCGATACCTTATCCAGATCACTCAGAAATACTACGGAACAGCTTGATGCAGAGAATTTTGACTTTAATGTCATGGAAGTGCATAATTTTTCTACCACAAGACTTGATGAGCTAAGAGATTACACAATGACTGATCCAATATTGCAAAAGCTCAGCCACTTCATCAATGTAGGATGGCCGTCAAAGCAATCCTGTGTACTGCCAGAAGTACAATCTTACTTTCCACATGCTGATGGAAGATGGTATCATCAAAGGTCCAAAAGTTGTTGTTCCTACTTACAGCGTGAATACATTCAGATTTTGCATAGTGGCCACCCAGGTTCTAATGCTACCAAAAGAAGGGCAAGAGGACTAGTATTTTGGCCTTCTCTAGCAAAAGAGATTGACAAAGTGCTTTCTTCTTGTTTAGTGTGCAACAGTACTAAGCTGCATTTGCAAAAAGAGTCACTTCAGCTAAGCCAAATTCCTGAACTACCTTGGTCAACAGTAGCAACTAACATATTAGAATGGAACAATCAACATTACTTAGTGTTGGTAGACTCTTATTCGAACTGGTTTGAGATCGAATTGCTATCTAACCTAACATCTAGTGCTGCTGTTACCAAGATGAAACATCATTTCTCAGTCCATGGTAGTCCACACACAGTTATTTCTGACAATGGTTCTCAGTTTACCAGTCAATTGTTTGAGATTTGCTAAAAAGTGGGACTTTATCCATATTACTAGCGGTCCTGAATATCCTCTGTCAAATGGCCTTGCTGAACATGCAGTACAGAGTGCAAAGCAATTACTAGAAAGGTCAAAGCGTGACAATATCGATATCTTCTTGAATTTTATCTCAGAAATATACCCCCGTGACAATCTACTTGGTTCGCCTGCTCAGAGACTTCTACCTAGGCAAACCAGAACAACCTTGTCTATCAGTTCTAGTTCGTTGGTGTCCAATGCTAAAAACAGAGTAATCAAAGCCCAACTTTTTAAGAAGCATTCTTCTCAGAAGTCCAGCTATGATAAAACAAGCAGATTTCTTCATCTGTTAGGAGGAGAGACAGTGAGGATGCAAACGGCAAAAGGCTTTGATCAAACTGGTCAAGTGAGAGGTATAATTATCGAGCCAAGGTCCTACTTAGTGGAATCCAAGGGTATAGAGCACAGGAGAAACCACAGACATCACCTTCCTGTATCAAAAATGATATCGCAGCATCATACTTGTAATACAGACTGTAGCTCTCAGAGCCACCCTGACAATGTTCATACCGAAGAACATGTCGCAGTATCCACTTCTGTTCCTGATGATGTCCCCAAAGTTGAACATTCCCTGAAAACAGTCCCCATTGCTAGATCCAATTCTGACTTTTATGTTACACAGTCAGGTCGTATTTCAAGACCTAGTGTAAAATACACAGCAACTTGGACATAATTGCTTTATATCGGTCTGATTTTTTTTATTGCATGTCAGATATTTACTTCTGTATAACCGCATGTCAAAAGATAATTTCTATAAATTGCATGTCATCGAATACTGTCACTTCTTATGAGGACTATTTCTCAAAGAGGGAGGATATAGATCAGAGCATGCATGTACCTTTAAGAAGCATTTCCAGATGTAGCACGTGCATATAAATACAGGGCACATGCAGGCAGCAGTGTCATTTTTAGAAAATAGCCAGAGTGTTAACATTTATGAGTGCAGTAGTCAGCCTGCTTAGAAGTTTAAGTTGCAAAGCCTCATTTCTGATGTGTTTGTATGTAACAAAGCTGCTTGAACAGAACCCACAAGTGTTCATCTGTTTTATCCTAACCAGATGAGTGATAGTACTCTTTTGTGGAATCCAGCTAGAGGGGCTGGCGTAATGATTGAAGCCATGAGACCTAGTAGGTAAAGAATTAACCTTGTTTGCGAAAATGGATGTTATAATCACCTACGCAGCAACTAGGGGGAGGAAAAGCACCCTGGAGTTCATTAACTTGGTCATGTAACGATATGTTTGGGTGACATCCTATGAAGTCTACAGCTGGCTCTTGGGTTGACTGACAGTAATTCCAAAGGTTTCACATTAACTGGAGCAGAAGGTCTCAGTGTTGGAGTAGTAGATCCCTGGAAATAGCAGTCAAGAGCCCATCACCTAGACACAGGAAAACCTTGATCCCTAGCAGGTAGAGGTGTGCTGTTACTACTGCCACAACTTTTGTAAACAAAAAAAAGAGAGAGGACTGTTCTCACATCAAAGGTCAGTACTTTCAACTGGTGACTGGCTCCCAGCCAAAAATGAAGAAATCTCCTGGAATTCTTCTCTATGTGATAGTAGGCATCCAGGAGATCCACAGAGCACATCCAATTGTCCATCAGAACAAGTAGTATGGACTGAAGACTGATCATCTGGAATTTTGTCTGTGACACAAATTTATTTAGATGAATCAGATACAAAACTGGTCTAAGGTCCTCTGTATTCTTGGGTACTAAAAAGAACCTAGAGTATACTTTGTACTATTTTTTTTTCTAGCAGCTTAGAGACTTCTGCTACTGCTGCAGATTCCCACTGACTGGATAAACACCCCCATGACTACCATCCAGAGTTCCACAGTCGGGAGCCTTTCAAGATCTCTGGTAGGGCTTTTTAGTAAAGAAACTAATTATGCAGTCCGCCTCTGCCTCTGGGATAACATCCATTCCAGTTACCTCCTCCTCCTCTGCCTCAGGGAGGTCTCCCTGCACGAGTTTTCTGGTAATAACTCTAACTTCCTGAACCACATCATCTTGTTACCCCCCCTCTGATTCTTGGAAAAGGTCCTTTGAGGAGTTGAAAAGCAGACTAAAGCAAAGAGTTCTACCATCCTGTAGTCTCCTGGTCAGCATATCTTTCACTTTCAGTCAAAAAAAGTGTGTAACAGTCAAATGAGGCATTAACAAAGGGCATCTTAAAGCCTTCTGTGAAATCGCAAAGTTGCATCCAGGCATGCCGGTGCAGCCTGATGCTGGTGCCCACTGCTTAGCTATGCCATCAACTGCATTGGTTATCAGCCACATGGACACACTCATTGTAGACTGAAGGGTAGATAGCTGAGATTTCACAGTCTTTTGAACATCCACTGGCAGGTTACCAAACAGTGGCTTACATACATACCTATATACAAATATTTCAAGCATGGGCATTAATGGCCTTCTAGCTTGCCAAAATACCAAAACACTTGTTCCCATAAGAAGTGTCCAGGCTTTTAAAAATATCCAAACTAGTACTTGCTTTAATGTAATTTGGTAGTTTGTTCCATGCATCAGCTATTCTTTCACAGAAACAATTAGTACACTTCTCATGCCTATAGAATCTTTTTTTTTAATTTCTCCAAATCTTATAGGTTTCTAATACTGTGACGGGAATGGTCCCCAGTCACAAGTCAAAGTAGGATTAAATTTCATGAAATTAGTATTATTTCAATCTTTGATGTCAGCCAGAAGTGTTCTTTGCAGCGCCTGCAATGTGCTCAGTAATGACTCCTCCTGCAATTTGTACGGAGTTACATGTATCGGTAACATATCTAAATACAACTGTAGATTCTTTTTACAACACCCATTGCTTCTACTACTATTGGAACTGTCTGAATATCTTTCTTCCACATTGCTCTTGTTTCTGCCTGCAAACCCTGGTATTTCACGACTTTGTCTCTCTGTACACAAGACACTGTAGTCACAGGATGCAGCAATGTCAATGATCAATGCTACTTTTGTCTTCTTTTCATGGACCATTACCATCTGGTTTTCTTGCATGTATATTTTCAAAAGTTGGTAATCTGTGATCCCATGTGATGTAGACCATCATTTTATATGATGTTTTGTAGCTCACGTTTCCAGTGTTTTTCAGCTACTTCAGTATTATAATGTTTGCACAATCCCCAGTGCAACAGTCTTGCCACATTATTATGCCTCTCAGTATACAATCTTTCTGCCATTACAACATCACAACCATAAATTAACACTTCAAGAACATAGGTGTTTAGTGAAATATGCTAATAATGTTCAAATACCATCAAAAGCACTGGCAAGGATTATAAATCAATCAAAAACAACTGGATATATTTCGGAAATTCAGTATAACGACACAATATATTCTAAAACTGAGGATATTGTTGATGTTTTTGGGAAAATCTATACTAAGGTGTATGAGGGGCAAACTGATAGGTCTCTACATAACCAGAATAAAAGTTTTCTGCAAAAAATTAACTTTCCAGAATTAGAAGAGAGCCTGCAAAGTGACCTGATTAAACCTATTTCTAAAGAAGAAATAGTATATACAATTCAACATATGAAAGTACATAAGTCGCCAGGGCCTGATGGTATTACAGCTGAATTTTACAAAGAGTTTGCTGATAGTTTGGGAAAAGAATTGTCTCATGTATTTAATTATATAACTAAAAATAAAATTAGTGACCCCACCTCAATGCGTCAAAAACAATTTTCATACATAAAACCAATTCAGATCCCCTTAACCCAGATAATTACAGACCAATAGCACTAATGAATGTGGATATGAAAATTTTAACATCAATTATAGCATCGAGACTAAAGAAGGTTTTGATATATCTAATTTCTAAGGAACAAGCTGGATTTATGGCAACTAGACAAACCAGCGATAACACACTTACACTGCATAATATGATGACGTATGCTAAAAAAAAAACTTTAATATCTATGCTCTTATAATAGATGCCCAGAAAGCATTTGATAGAGTAGACATACATTTTTGTTTGATGTGTTACCCTATTTTAACTTGCCCCAAGAATTCATTCAGATACTACAAATATTATATAGTAATCCATACACTACGCTATACATCAATAGGACTTATTCTAACAGAATACAGATTAAAATGGTACTCGTCAGGGTTGTCCCATGTCCCCTTATTGTTTAACCTATATCTAGAACCCTATTTTTATATATCAAGCAAAATTTGTATCATAATGCACCAATAATTTATAGGAATAAAATATTAATGTCAGCATTCACGATGATCTTATTATTTATTGTACAACCCCAATTTCAGACAGTGAAAAGATATTAAAGCTCATAAACGAATTTTCAGTAGTTTCTAATTATAAAATTAACTTACAGAAACGAATATCTTCCCATTAAGAACCCCAAAACCTTTTCAATAATGGCCCTGATGGGAAGTTAACATGTAAAGAAAATATTAAATATTTGGGTATCAACTTCTCACGGATAATAAGGACTTTTATAACAATAATGTTAAACAGTATGGAACACATAATAGCTGATTGTGACAGATGGAAGAATTTAAAACTACCGGTATTAGCAAAAGTATCAATAGTGAAAATGAATATACTAGCAAGAATGTTATAGATATTTAGGTCTGCGGAATAATCAATTTCAAAAACAGTTTTAAACAAATGCATAAAGATCTAGCTAAATTTATCTGGAACCCAAAAGAACTAGAATATCTTATGAGAAATTAATGACCCCTAAAACAAGAGGGGACTTGAGCTACCAAACTTTGAAGCATATTATTTGATTGTAAACGCTTAATAAAATTTTAAGAATTGCTAATTATGATGCAACGAATACAAAATGGATACCAACTTGGGTGGTCTTGAATCATAAGCATATTTTGGATAGGAAAATAAATCCTAAAGCATTGCCCTTTATGGACAAAATTAGTCTGATAAAATATGGGGTCATGGACCACATAATAACCTGTGTCTCATCTTTGCAAACTTTATTTCAGTCCGTAGATTTATTGCAATATATGATGGTTCTTCAACCTTTCCACAGGAATCCTAATTTTAAACTAAATAATCAGCTGATCGATCTCAGCAAATTTCCATTAATACTTAATCTGACTCTATTTGATGTTTTTAATAAACTTGACTTATCAGCTTTACAAATTAGACAGGAAATGAATCTACCTAGAAGTTACATTGTTCTAATGAGACAAGTTAAAGAACTTGCCTTGAGCTACTTTAGGAACTTTAAACCTGCAGCCGGATTTGTGGATAAGTGCTCTGAATTGTGGCAAGCTATCCAACAAGACACTAAATTTATAGCAACTGCATATAAATTAATTAAGGATTTGAAATTTCAGGACAAAATTTTGCTTTCAGAGTATTGGGTAAAAAGTAACAGTAACAGACAATCAGATATTAAAAGCAATTGATATAACTAGGAAATCAGTTTCTTTTCAAAACTGATGTACACGCAATTGATGATTTGGAACAATGCATATTACACACATCTTAGATTACATAAATTTAACCCTAGGAATTCTCCAATTTGTCCATACTGTGCAGATCAAACAGCGGATCTTCTTCATATGTTCTGACGTTGTAAATGCGTATATAAACTTTGGAACTCTCTTAAAGTACAACTGCAAAAGATGGGTTATCAAAGTTCTACACTGTCATGGGAATTTATGATTCTACACATTCCTCCAAGAGAGCTTTCCAGATCGCAAACTATTATTTGTATGAATATTTTTTTGCTGATGAAACTCTATATAGCCACAAATTGGCTAGAACCACATAAGACATCATGGAATAATTTTAAGCTTGTGGCTATAAAGCATATACTAGCACATAAATTACTTCTGAAACAAACAAAAAATATTAATAACCCGAAAATATGGGAAAAGGTCTTCAATATTATATTAGCATGATACTGATTTTAGGAATATATTAAATATAGGAAGCATTTCATGTAGATATTGTATAAATGGGTTTGTAGTAGTTATAGCGTATTATGTGTGTGATGTCTATTGTATTTTTGTAATGTTTTTGGAAAATATATTTCAATAAAAATTTATTATGGAAAAAAAAAGAACATCACAACCAGCAACAAGGTGTGCAACTGTTTCCAATTCTGTTTTACAAAACCTACATTTGTCTGTTTCTCCCACATGTTCAATGGACTTTGTAAACCAATGTGTACATAGCCCACTATCTTAGGCCACCAATATTAACCTTTCATCACTTGGTTTGAATTTGCCTCTCCTTAACCATTTCTATATTCAATCCTGGTCAACATGAGTTTCTTCTGGGAGTTTTCTATACTTGCAACTCTATTTATGCATTTTCCAAACTTTTTTCCTTCTCATCTGATCCTTCACTTTATATCCTTTTTTTTTTTTTTTTTTTATTTGGCGCATTCAGTTGCTGCTTGATTTTTACCTACTTCTGGTATGATTTCCAATTCTGATTAATGCCAATATGCTTCTGCTAGACTAAGAAGTGAAGTCATCCTAGATTTATTCTCTTCATATTTCAAAACTTTCACTATATTTGGGTCTTGTGAAGTTAGCAGGTATGAATCCAGTCCCACATTTGCAGATCTATACATGTAATCAATTTCAAGTAGGTCCATACCTTCTTCGGAACGTGGAATATAAATATATAATTTTGGTATGCACAGAGTTTTATAAATCATTTGATGAGCATGAAGCATCCGTTTTCCTGTCTAATCCATCCAACACATTTTGGGGCCAGTCAATCACTCCAAAACTAAATTAGGATAAAAAGAGCAAGTTGGTTTGTAGCTTGAATTTTGTTCCTAGATGTCAACTCTGTTTTCAGAATTTAAGTCTTCTAAAATAATCCGTACTAAGTTTTATTCGCATTTGTTCATGTTTTATTGTTGATCCTTCATCAATTCTCAAATATTTATAAACTCCCTCTTGCTGAAGTTCTTTTATATCACATTCTTATCCCAAACTGATGGTTTTTTTGGTACTGCAGTTTTCCTGCTTTAAAGGTTGCTATTGCACATTTGTTAAAGGAAAACAACGGGATATCAAATCAAATATCTCTACCTGATGTCTCTCTAAAATCCTGTTATGTGATACAGCCTCAAAAAAACATAACCGCAGCTTTAAAAAAAAATCCACTATTCTCTTTTACTGCTTAGGCTTCATACTTTTCCGTACTGTTTGACTTTCAGTTTTAAAACCAAGATGAAAACTGTCTAGTCGTCTCTTAAATAATGATGTCACATCTGCCATAGCTCTTGCTGAAGATCCTGGGAGGTTTCCTCCCCCAAAGTGATGTAAACACTGCCTTATTTGCATGCTGTACAGAATCCCTGTGATCCTTCCACATTGTGATGTCAACACTGCCTTTCCCAGCCCACTGTTAACCTAATAAATGGACTAGGTGCTGTGTGGAACTCCTTTTCTGTGTTAGCAAATCTGGTCGACTCTATTCATGTGAAGCACTTCTTCACCAGCGTTTTGCTACTTCATAAGTAAGGTAAGTCTTATTTATTACTTCTTAATAGTGTATCCTAAATGTAATCTGTCCCTGTTTCTATGCCTCCCTAGCCCTTATATTGTGTCCTCCCAAGTTTTTAATTGCACATTAGTGGAGTTAATCTTTTTCTGTTTGTAAGGGTGCCACGTGCTTCCCTTTCGCAGCTGCATTTTTAGCTTAGCCTACTTATTTTCGTTTTGATCCAGGGTTTATATTTCCCTGGTTATGTTTAATGCTGGCGTCTTTTGTATTCTTGAGTCGGCCTGTGTTTCTGTGCTTGCTGCCTTTGGGTTTCCTTCTGAAGTAAGTGTATTGCTGCTTGTAGTAATTGTATTACTGTCTAGTGTTTTTAGTTGCTTGCTGGTGTTTTTTAAAAACTATGCTGTATTTGTAGCTATATTTGGTTTTTTAGTTGATGCCTTGTGCTTCGCGATTGTGGTTGCTGGTGTTTTTTTTAAAAAACCTTGCTGTATTTGTAGCTGTATTTGGTTTTCTTTAGCTTGTTGATGCCTCGTACTTCGTGATTGCATGCTGCAGATGTTTTGTAATGTTTTCAGCTGTTTGTTTCTGTTGTTGAGCTTCGCGTTTCGGTCTTGCCATGTTTTTTATTTTTTTTTTTTAATATTAGTAATCCGTTTTATTGGTTATGTTGCTGGGCTTGCTCCATTTTATTTGTTATGCTACTGTGCTTGCTCCGTTTTAGTGTGTGTGCCATCAAACCTGCTACCTGCTTGAAACTTTGCCACAGCTGAATAATACCTTTTTTTTCCCCCCCGTTAGCTGGGTAATGAAATTATTTTAATGTGGACGCTGGAGCCATTAGGCATAAAACTTATTTATTGAGTAATTCTGCAGCCTGTAAACATACTTATGAATAGTCAGCAAGAGAGTGGTAGTAGTCCAGGGGTGGTTTCTGCAGCTATACTTGTTTCATGCAACTAAGCTAAGTGCATTTCTGGGTTTCCATGTAAGATTATTATAGCAGGTAAATATACAGTGATGTAGGCAATATAGAGGTTCAACATTTTGTCCATCAGTATGTGTCCATAGTTTAGAAGTAGCCTCAGACACTTCACAATGCTCAGTTACACATAGAGCGCAGGTTCTTGTAAGATTAATGTCACGGTTGCTATCATATTCTTTGAGCTGCGTGTTGTTTTGTTTTAAATTAATGAAAAACGTAAGGGAAATAAGAGAGCAATAGAAGATAGATGGGAAAGGAAATGAGGAATTTTGCTGCTTGTACAAGCACAGCAGCTTAGTCATTGTAAAGCTGATAAGCAGCATGCCTTGAGTGAGAGTTGCTGCCAATTCCTATTGAAATAATGGAATCAGCATGGCATATATTTTTTTGACTTTGTTATAAAGTTTGGTAGACAAAATACTATTTCTTTAGTCTGCAAAGTGATATTCTGCCTGTTAATATAACATTTTGTGAGTGAGTATAGCACACAAGCCACTGAGAAGCAAAGTCTGATAAAATCTCTAAGGCTGGTAAGCTTTTCTGATCTCAGTTTTCTGGTAGTGAAGTACATGCCTTGCAACCATTTTTTTTTGTGGCCAGGGATAGCACCATCATGGTAAGGGCTCTGAGTGAGAAGAAATAAAATAGGAGAAGGAACTTGGTAAAAAATACAGGTAACATATGTAGTGCCTTCAGCTGGAGGCCTTCTAATGTCCATAGGATACAGCAAGGGGCAAGTGTGTGTGTGTGTGTGTGTGTGTGTGTGTGTGTGTGTGTGTGTGTGTGTGTGTGTGTGTGTGTGTGTGTGTGTGTGTGTGTGAATGCAAGCAAGCGGCAAGTGTGTGTGCGTGTGTGTATGTGACCTAAAAGTAAGGGGCAAGTGTGTGTGACCGCAAGCAAGGGGGCAATTGTGTGACACACAAGCAAGGGGAACAATGTGTGTTTGACCGCAAGCAAGGGGGCAATTGTGTTTGTGTGTGAGACTGCAAGCAAGGGGCAAGTGTGTTTGTGTGTGAGACTGCAAGCAAGGGGCAAGTGTGTGTGTGAGACTGCAAGCAGGGCAAGTGTGTGTGTGAGACTGCAAGCAAGGGGGCAATTGTGTGTGTGTGAGACTGCAAGCAAGGGGGCAAGTGTGTGTGAGACTGCAAGCAAGGGGGCAAGTGTGTGTGTGAGACTGCAAGCAAGGGGGCAAGTGTGTGTGTGAGACTGCAAGCAAGGGGCAAGTGTGTGTGTGAGATTACAAGCAAGGGGGCAAGTGTGTGTGTGAGACTGCAAGCAAGGGGGCAAGTGTGTGAGACTGCAAACAAGGGGGCAAATGTGTGTGAGACTGCAAGCAAGGGCCAAGTGTGTGTGTGTGTGTGTGTGTGTGTGTGTGTGTGTGTGTGTGTGTGTGTGTGTGTGTGTGTGTGTGTGTGGCTGCAAGCAAAGGGGAAATTTTGCCTCTTTCAAGATTTCTTGTGCTGTGAAGTTCATAGATACAACTGATTGAGTAGATTTTACAGGGAGCTGAGAGATGCAGGGCTGCAACAATTATTAGTGCTGCTTATGTCTGCTTGCTTTGCTAATATCACAACAGGTTGTTTGCTTTTGATGCAGAAGGCTGTGGTTTCTACTCACATAGATGCATTTGTGAAACTGTACTGCATTGCAAATGGGGTGGATGATGCACTCCTTTCTTTTGAAGAAGATTGTCATCCATTCCCTACTTCAGTATTACCAGCTTATTGTTCTTGTATAAGATAAGTAAATTATTCAAAAAGGGCAACTATGACATTATTTGTTGATGACATGACATCTAATTTTTGGCTAGCAGCAACCGCTTCATTAGTTACAGATCGCTTTAATGTGGAATTATTTACAGGACGTTTACTGCTTCAGAAATTGTGGGTATGTACTGATACTGGTGGACTGTAGAAGTCTGACTACACTTGTGATGGAAATATTCAGAATTGGGCAGTATTGTCATTATTGGTGCATGCATTTTGTTGCACTGTTTTCAGGAAAAATGTTTGAAACAGTAAATATAAAACACCCACTAAAACTGGACTGCATTGTACAAGGAATATAATTATATACAATCAGGAAGGTGTATTTAACAACATGTGCATTTCTCGTGTGCAAAGGGTCTGAGAATTTTAAAATATCACTAACTGAAAGTGAAACTTAGACTGCCACTGGCTACATGTGTTATCTTTGAATGTCTGTTTCAGTGCTGTTGCAATGTCCAGATTCTGACTGCAAGCAAGGTCGAAGTGTGTGTGTGTGTCTGCAAGGGGGCAAGTGTGTGTGTGTGTGTGTGTCTGCAAGGGTGCAAGTGTGTGCGTGTGTGTGTGACTGCAAGCAAGGGGGCAATAGTGTGCATGTGTGTGTGACTGCAAGCAAGGGGGCAACAGTGTGTGTGTGTGTGTGTGTGTGTGACTGCAAGCAAGGGGGCAAGAGTGTGTGTGGGGGACTGCAAGCAAGGGGGCAAGAGTGTGTGTGTGACTACAAGCAAGGGGGCAAGACTGCGTGTGTGACTGCAAGCAAGGGGGCAAGAGTGTGTGTGTGACTGCAAGCAAGGGGGCAAGAGTGTGTGTGTGTGTGTGTGTGTGTGTGTGTGTGTGTGACTGCAAGCAAGGGGGCAAGAGTGTGTGCGACTGCAAGCAAGGCTTCTTATTTTTGGATTGTTAAGTCTCAATTTTTGTGGTTTTCAGTCAAACTCTTTCGGAATAAAGTCACTAAATGAGACACTGAGTTTCTGCCTTCATAACCTTCAGAAAAATGCATGCTAAAGCAAGACCTGTTATTCGATCAGCTCTCTCAGTTTATACAAGATCAATTTTTTGTACTGTTTTGATGTCCCCCCACATATATTTTGCCTTGTCCAGATTTCCTGCATTAACAGGTTGCTAGGTACATGCAAATAAATTGCTTTTTAGAATTAGGCATATCCCAACCTCTCAACTGTCCCTGAACTTGGCTCAAAATGTTGCTCTTCCCCTAATAATCCCTCCCCAGAAATTGCTATTTTGGAAGAAAACATGGAGGGTTTACCATTAACTGTAATAATCCAGTTAGGGATAACTATCATTTCATAAATGCATGTTTTTTTTTTTATTTTGTCAGATGCTCAAGTTAATAGTACTAATATTAAAAGGAGCCCCTTCTTTGACAGGTTACCAGCTGTATTGTGCGGCTATTATCTTTTTGAATCAAATTTTTTTTTTTTTTTTGGGACAATTGCTGCCAAATCATTAGAGACTGAAGAATGAAATCAATGACAGACATTTAAGTTTCAGATTTCATACCCTTTTGAAAATTCATACTAATGCAAGACCTACTATTTCATAATCTTTCCTAATTTGATAGGAGCAATAATCCTACTTCTATTTATTTATTTATTTTATTTATTTATTTATATTTGTTGACTGGGAGTGTCAGACTGGACGTAGGTCTATTTTCAGCGTAGGCCCGGGGAGAAAAGCTCCACAGTAAAATAGACAGTAGTTACATTGGATTATAATGATTAACAATTTAACATAGCACTTACTTACAACATATTTACAGATGAAGAACATAGTACATCAATAGACAAATAGAATCTTTATCTGTGAAGTACATAACAGACATTAAATAGAAGTTATGTACTTACCATAACGTTCCATGTGGAGTGTTCATCTCGCCTTTGTTCTTACACATGGGTTCGGAGCCGATCCTCGGCTCCGTGCCGGCCTCTTGCAAGCTCTGCATCGAGAAGAAGCTCGAGACAATCTAATACCCACAATCCCCCTCTGCCTTTACCTCAGATCTAGTTTGCAAGCAAACCAATCTACATAACAGCACATTCATGCCATACATCTATATATACATAACAGACACATATAAGTATATGTGTATACCAACTATGTACAGAGAATAAAGACAGTAGCAAAAAATGCTTCTGGCCAGGCATCAAAGAACGTTCTTCCTAAGGGTGGGAGGGTGGGACTAAGAACAAAGGCGAGATGAACACTCCACATGGAACGTTATGGTAAGTACATAACTTCTATATGTGATAGTGTTCAATCTCGCCGTTTGTTCTTACACATGGGTAGCGTCCCTAGCTCCTAAATCCTGAGGAACTCACGGGAGGACGTTCTTGAGCACAGTGGAACCAAAGGTTGCTCTGTCCCTAGAAACCTTATCTACTTTATAATGAGAAATAAATGTATGTGGCTTAGACCAGGTAGCAGCCGCACAAATAGCATCCAGAGGTAGGCGAGCTGCATGAGCCAAAGACGTAGATATTGATCTTGTGGAATGTCCCTTGGGTTTGTTTAGAAGGGGTTGATTTGCAGAATCGTATACATAGATTATACAATCAGTTAACCACTTTGAAAGAGTTCTTTTGGTAACTGCAAGTCCTTTCCTGCTATCAGCAAAAGCCACAAAGAGTTGATCTGTTTTCCTGTGATCTTTTGTTCTATCCAAATAAAACCTTAGCTGTCTGTGAACATCCAATTTGTGCAACATATACTCCATTTTGTTGGAGTGGTTTTTGAAGAAAGTGGGTAATTCAATGGACTGATTAATGTTGTTAATAGAACACACTTTAGGGAGGAAGGATGAATTGGTGAAGAGAAACTCTGTCAGAGTGAAAGATTAGATAAGGGTGCTTGATGGAGAGAGCCTGAAGTTCAGACACTGCCTAGCAGAAGTAATGGCTACCAGAAAGAGAGTTTTCCAGGACAAAAATTTTAATGGGCAAGAAGAGGCAGGTTCAAAGGGGGGCAACATTAATTTAGATAGTAACAAGTTTAGGCTCCAAGGTGACGTAGGAGATCTGACCGGAGGTCTAATATGAAAAACTCCTTTTAAGAAGGCTTTACAAAGTCTGTGAGCCATGATAGGAGCTCCACACTCTTCCACATGGAAATTTGAAATGGCAGCCAATTGAACTCTTAGAGTAGCAGGAGAAGCACCCTGATGAAATAAGTCTGTCAAGAACTCTAAAATCTTATTCAAAGGAGCCGTAAAGGGATCAACGTGGTGTGTATTCGCCCAGAATACAAACCGCTTCCATTGCTAGTATATGTTTTAGTAGTGGACGCCTTATGAAGCCACTAATATATTCTAGACTGCTGGTGACAATAGATCAGTCCTCGCTAAGTTGAATTGGAGCAGCCAAGCTGCTAGATGGAGTGACAGGAGCGGATGGGGAACCCCTGACGAGTGAGTCAACAGATCCGGCTCTGGGTCCAGAATCCAGGGTCCCCGAATGCAGTGAATTTTCAGGAGGAAACCAAATTTGACGAGGCCAGAATGGAGCAATGAGAATTATCGTCCTGTGAAGGTTCCTGGCTTTCTGGAGAAATTTCGGTATCAGAGGAAAAGGAGGAAATGCGTACAGGAGTCCCGGGGGCCAATCGTAAACCAGTGCGTCCCTGGGGACTTCCCCTGGAGGGGGTAATAGGGCAAAGTAGCTCCTGCATTTGGCGTTCATTGGAGACGCAAACAGGTCGCAGGAAGGCTGGCCCCATGTGCGAAAAATCCTTTTCGCCACTGACTGTTTCAGAGACCACTCGTGCGGTAGCAGAATTGCTCTGCTCAGCTTGTCGGCTATGACGTTGGATGACCCTGGGATGTGCGTTGCTATTAGAAAGCGACCCGTGGACTCTGCCCACTGCCAAATTCTCATGGCCTCTCTGCATAGTTGATAGGACCTGGTTCCCCTTGTTTGTTTATGTACCAGACTACCGACATGTTGTCCGTCTGAACTGCAATAGTCCCTAGAGGAAGAAGGGGAGCAAAGTGTTGCAACGCTAGAAACACTGCCCTCAACTCTAGTACATTGATGTGCAGATTGTACTCCAAATTGGTCCATTCGCCTTGGACTGTCTGTCCCTGAAAGATGCCCCCACCCTATCAGGGAAGCGTCCGTGGTCACCGTAACTGGGTGGGTAGCACAAACGGCCTCCCTGGGAAAGGTTGCACGTTTGGAGCCACCAGTTTAAGTCTGTTTTGCAAGTCTTTGTTATGAGAATCTCGTGTTAGAGGTAGCTGTTGAAATGACCATTGAGCAAACAGTAGCCATTGTAGAACTCTCATGTGCAGCCTTCCCAGGGAATTGCAATAAGGGAGGCTGACATGAGGCCCAACACCTTCAGAACTAGTTTTGCAGGAGATTTCCTTGACAAGAGTAGAAGACGTATGTGAGTCTGCAGCGATACTATCCTTTCTGGGGGAAGCCTCAGAATTAATTGCGTGTGTTTAACTCTGCTCCTATGAACAAGATATTTTGTGATGGCTGAAGTAAGGATTTTCCGAAATTTACGGAAATCCCTAGGTGAACACACAGTTGAAGAACATAGTCTCTGGCCTGCAGTAGTTGGCCGGTGGTGGCTGAAAGGAGCCAGTCGTCCAGATACGGAAACACCTGGAATCCCTGACGTCTCAAGTGAGACGCTACCACTGCCATGCATTTGGTGAAGACCCTGGGGCTGAGGTCAGACCAAAGGGCAGGGCTCGAAATTGAAAGTGACTGGCTCCCAGCCGGAAGCGCAAATGATCTCTGGATGCCCTGGCCATTTTGATGTGGTAGTATGCATCCTCTAGATCTATTGAGCACATCCTCTCGCCCTTCTGTAGAAATGGAAGGATCGACTGAAGCGTGACCATTCGAACTTTTCTTTCTTGACGAAAGTATTGAGGTAACTCAGGTCTAGAATGGGCCTCCAGTCCCTGTTTTCTTTGGAACTAAAAGAACCTTGAGTAAGTCCCGAATCCTTGCTGGTCCGCTGGGACTGGCTGGATGACTCTTTTGTCTAACAACTTTGAAATTTCTAAAGCTGCTGGCTCTGAGATGGGGCGGTACATCTGGGAGTCTTTTCTTTGGAATGGGATAGGATAGAAAGGGTATGGTGTAACCTCTGGTAACTACGCTTTTACCCAATTGTCTGTAGTTATATCTTGCCAGGCCTGAGGGTAAAGGCTAGCGACCCCGACTGCCTCCAGAGCAGGACAGTCGGGCCTCCTCTCAGGAGTGCTGGAAAGGTTTACCAGGGAGTGTATCCCTGTCACCTTGATGTTGACCCCTCTGCCGCCAGGGCGGCGTCTTCCACCTCTGCCCCTCCTCTACCTCTAGAGGGGCATCACCCTGTGTGCCCGGAAAGACCCTTGATTTTGTTTCCGAAACCACATTTTCCCACCGTTGCCCTTTGGGGTACGGTCTGGTTGGGGTGGAAAACGGACTCCGACAGCAGACAGAGTCTTTCCCTCTTGTTCACACCGGTAAGGGTCTCCTTTACCTTGGGGCCAAAAAGAGTGGCACTGTCAAATGGGGCGTTTGTAAAGGAAGACTTGAAGGCTTCCAAAGGAGCATAGGCGCATCCAGGATTGTCTACGAAGAGCAATCGCTGAAGCTGCTGCCCTACTCGAACCTTCGGCTGCGTAGGAAATCAGCCTCATGGACGAGTTAACAATCGATGTTAGGGTATTAAGTTGCGCTGTCACTTTCTCTGAGACAGCTGCATCTGTAGAACCCTGGAGGGTATCTCCCAACTCTTTGACTAGATCCTCTGCAGGCGTGTAAAATGGGTCAAATAGTTCAGGGACCGCATGGAAAAAGCCGCTGAACTAAAAATGCGCTTCCCATATCTATCCATCGTCCTAGAGTCTTTATTAGGCGGATGGACAGACGAAGAAGACTCCGACATCTCCTTTTCGTGGCTGCAGCCACCACCATAGCGTCTACTGGAACTCCTTTAGTAAGGTAGGACTTATCCTGAGGTGCTGTGATGTACTTGTTCGGTTTCCTAGGAACAGGTTCCACTGTGTCAGGAGCCTCCCACGCCCTTGAGCAATAAGTTCCATTAGTTCGTCAAGGGCGGAGTGACCCAGGAGGAGGAAGGGCGAGCACCAAATGCCTTCAGCAGAACTGACTCATCCTCAGAAGGGGAAGGGACTGCCAGTCACCTCTCTGTTTCAGGATCTCCAAAATGTCTGAAAAGAGACATCTTCTGAAGGTGACTTAGGGGACCCTTCTGACTCATCTAAGTCAGTATCAGATGTTATGGATTCTTGTGGAGAATCCAAGTGTCTCCTCTTACACAGTCTCTTCCTAGGGACTTCCTCGTGGGAGCATCCGAAGAAGCCTCGAGGAAGAGGGGCACCCTCCAGGGTGGCTGAGACACTGGTGCCCGGCTTGGATGTGGCCGTGGGTGCAGATGAAGACAAAGGCCCTTTATGGGGAGGAGAAACTGCTTCCACTGATGTGGTTGTCTGGGTAGACAACACCTTCCTCATCAGGTCGAACGCCCCGGTCCCGATCGAAGAATCTCCCGGCTCGAAGAAATGGGAAGAATCCCGACACGGGCACGAAGGCATCGACCCGAGGACGGAGCCGAATCGATCCGCGAGGCCCGAGGGAGAGTCGGAACCGACACGCGGTTCGACTCTCGGCCCCGGAACCAAGAACAGACCGTCGGCTCCGAGACTCCGGTACCGAGTCGAGGTGAGGGGAACAGACCGAGAAAAGGACGGTTCTGGACCCGAGGGCTCCACAATCAGCAGATCAGCCTCTTCCGGCTCCAAAGACTGAATCGGTCTCGGAGGAGGAATGGATGGAGATACAGGAAGGCCTTCAAGTTTCGACACCAGCTGGGTGGAAACCGAAATAAGTTTAGAGAGGGCCGAATGCTCCAGCAGCTTCTGCACCACACGATCCACATCGACATCCGCAAGTTTAGAGGAGGAACGGGTCGAAGGAACCAAGACGGAGCCGACCTCAATATGGTCAAGGAGGGAACTCCATCACCGGTTCCAAGACTCGAGGCTCAGGAACCGACACCAGTTGAACACTCGGCCCAAGTCTGTGGAACCGGTGATCTAACCTTTGAAGAAGAGCTCGGAGCCGATGACTTGGGCTCCGATGTCTTCGATTCCTTAGAGGACTTCGATGCCTGGTCAGAAGCATCCAAAGCCTCTTGGAAAGCTGGTTTCAAAGACCCTGTCCATTAGTTTCCTCGCCTATCTGTCATGACCCTCCCACTGAAAGAGTGACAAATGGAGCAATCCTCTTGTAAGTGGAGAGGGCCAAGGCAGTAGACACAGGAACTATGGTTGTCAGTGACCGACATTTTTTGGCCACACTGACAACGCTTGAAACCAGACTTTGCCTTCTCAGACATTGTAGGTAATAAACAAGTCTAGAAACAAATACACAGTCAAATCCGGTAAAAATAGTCACAATCAGGTAAATGTCACAATCAGGTAAATGTCAAATCCGGTTAGTCACAATCAGGTAATTTTGACTCAATATAGTAGTATATGGTAAGGGTGTAGGCCCCGGTACAAAAATACCGATAAAAGGGTTAACGGTACCAAAGAACTACGGAACCACAACACAATCACACAAGGTAATACTGACAATATTAAGTTAAATAAAATTCTCAATAAAATACAACAAAAAGTTATATCTTAGCTTAGAAAACCCTCGAGCTAGCTCCCAACGATGCGAATGCAGCAGCGGCAAACTAGATCTAAGGTAAAGGCAGAGGGGGATTGTGGGTATTAGATTGTCTCGAGCTTCTTCTCGATGCAGAGCTTGCAAGAGGCCGGCACGGAGCCGAGGATCGGCTCCGAACCCATGTGTAAGAACAAACGGCGAGATTGAACACTATCACATCAAATGTTACAATGAGAAGTTCCTGCTGTATAATAAGTACTAGGCTTATGAGCATCTGAGCTTGCTATAATCAAGGTAGTTAGTGGAGTGGAAAGAAAGGTAGTGGTTGGATGGGGTGGATGATATTAGACTGGGATTTGCAAGGGCATAGCCAGCATGTTTTTAGTTGCGCTTTTAATAAAGTTTTGAAGTGGGTGCATGATGGTACGGAGGTAATTGTGGGTGGGAGTGAGTTCCATAATTTGGCTATGGCGCAAGAGAATAGTGCTTCACCAGCAGAGTTATTGGCTTTAGTGATCTGCAAGTGATTTTTGTTGCTGGATCTTAGTGGTCTGGTGGTGCGATTAGGGTTGGAGTAGATTCTGGAGGGATGGGACATTTAGTGGATGGTTTACTAGTTTGTGGGCGAGTGAGAATTGATACCACTGAAGCAGGTGAGGGAGTTCAAGCCAGCCTAGTTCAGCAAGTGAGAGACAGTGGTGACTACGGTAGGATGCCCCTGTGGCGAATTTGGCGATTTTTGTTGTAGCAGGTCTCTAGCTTGTTTAGACCACATTGCCTTAGGTTGGTATATATTGGAGAGGCATAAAGTAGGGTGGAGATAAGGTGGGAATTTACTATTGTAATCTTTGCTGCTTTGGTGAGAAATTGCTCTTTTCTGTATAATGCTCCTAGTTTTTTGTGGACTTTTTTTATGGTCATGGATATGTGAATGTCAAATATTAGTTTATTTTCTGTTTCCACTCCTAGCAATTTGGTGTGTTCAGTTGGGTATATAGTGGTGTTGTCTTTTGCTGTGATATTAAAGTGAGAGTTGTTTTGAGTATGTTTGGTGGGTTGGAAGAGGAGTAGTTTAGTTCTGTTTGGGTTGAGTATTAATTGGGCATCGGATAACCATGTTCCAATAGAGGAAAAGGCTTCCTGTGTGACTTTTTGCAGTTTCGGTAGGGACTGGGCTAAGCAGATGATGGTTGGGTCATCTGCATATTGTATGAGTGTGCCATGTTTGGTGGCAGAGGCTAGATTATTGGTGTAAACAGAGAAGAGTAGGGGTCCAAGGATGGATCCTTGGGGAACCCCTATGGAGACAGGTAGTAGGGGAGATGTCATTCTGCCATACAACGGATTGTTGGCGGTCAGACAGGTAAATCTGAAACCAGCTGGTGACCGATTGTGAGAAGGATAGGTTATTGAGGACAGAGATAAGTTGTTTGTGTGGGACCATGTCAATTGCTTTAGATAGGTCTAGGAAAGTAGCAGAGGAGAGATAGCCATTGTTTTTATGCTGAAGGATAGTGTTAGTAAAGGAGAGTAAGGCAGTGGTGGTGCTATGGTTTGGTCAGAAACCATGCTGAGTACTGGAAAGGATGTTGCTAGTAAGGAGGTAGTCTGAGACCGGAGAGTGTATGCGTCTCTAGTATTTTGGAGAGTGGAGAGAGAACAGCTACGGGGCAGTAATTGGTTGGGGTGGATGTCTCCACTTAGGGCTAGTTTTGATATGCATGAGATTATTAGTTCTCAGTTTTTTAATGTGTTTGTTTATAAGGGAAACTTTATGATTGTGCTCTGTGGGTACTAAGTATGGTGGGAGGGTTACTATGTTAAGTTGTAGGGCTGCTTTATGTTTGAGTAGTATAGTTGGTAGAATATGTGGGGGTGCATAGGGATGGTTCTTGAGCTGGTGGGAGGGAGTTGAGTGTGGGTGAGACATGAGTGGTGGTGTGAGTAGTAGTACAGTGGTAGTGGTTGAGTGGGGGAATGATGGAGCTTTAGTAGGATGTAAGATATGCAAGGAGAGTGCATGCAGTGAGCATAGGTAAGGTATGCTGGTACATGTTAGTTGAGGAGGTGTGATAGTAGTGGGAAGATGGAGGAGTTAGTGTTGGGTTAGCACTGTGGTTGGCTATTGGAAAGATGGGAGGGGTTTTGAGTCCAATAAAGGTGGGACCACCTGGGGCGGGAGGGACTAGGGGGGCAGGGTGGGGAGCAAAGCGGGTAGAAACCCTGTTAGTTGCTCGTATGAGGGGTCTGGAAACAATTACAAAACAAAGGCAAGTATGTGTTAAGAAACAATCACAATTGACCAAGGACTGCTCTGAAACTAAGTCATTTCTTAATTTCTCAGGTGGAAAAACAGGATAACCTTGTATCAGTAGGCTACTGTGGTCATAGTTTAAATTTACAAACACACAGTATTGATGAGTTATGGTGGATACTATTTGCTAACAGAAGGGAATAAGAGAAAGTGGAATGTGTGTGTGTGTGTGGGAGGGGGGGGGGCTGCTTACAAGCCAAAGCAGAGTGCTCTCCAGGGGAAAATTAATATTGGCTCAAACAGGTAGACACATACTCAAAGTTAACTGTAGCTGTTTGCAGACAGTTCAGACCCGACTGCTTTTCTTTGTGCCTTTGTCCCACTTCTATGTATGGCTTTGTCCTAATTTCTTGCTCTGAGGTTCATAGGTATTTCAGGATCAATTTATCCTTGCTTTTGAACCAGATTTGTCTGCTTGGTTAGTACACTGCTATAAAATGTAAAAATAAAATCTAAATCATTGTAGAAGTAAAGCAGTGTGTGTGTCATGTGTGTATGCACTACCATAATTTTTTTTAAATATTGACTCAAAAAAGCATGTGGGTGCTGTCATGCAAGTCTAAAATATTTCAAGTTTATAGTGCATCATTTGTTAGCTATTTAAACAGGAAGGGAAAATAAGTGGCAGACTGCTTTGCAAAGCAGGGATTATTGCCAGTGCTATGTAGCTTGGTTTTAAATTTGACAGGAGTAGTGCAACAAAAAAAGTCTCCCACTGTAAGGAGGAAAAGGATGACAAGCAAACAGTACATTATTCTGGTCACCTGCTGTGACAAGCTGTCAATCACATGCAGATAATGGGTCAAATTACCCTTGGCTCTTTGGCAGCTAGGGAAGGTAGGGAAGGTAGGTGTGAAGTGGGAGGGTAGATTCCTTGAACAGCTAGATTTCAGCCTTCACAAAAGAAAGCAATTTAGCATTTCTAAGATGAAAGAGCTAGGAAATGCACCTTTCAGTTCTGTTCTGTAGCATTTGCACTGCTTGTGTTTTAAGTGGTCATTGAAAAAGGATAACATTTTAACCAAAAGTAGGGGATTTTAAGACTGCAGTGAATGCCTGTTAAGTCAATGAAGTGACAGCAGCTTAAGGCAAAACGTGGCAGATCTGATGCAATTTTTTGGAGACAAATAATGCATTCTGGGATACTTAGAGGCAGAGTAAACAGTCTGAATTTTTCAATATGCCAGACCCCATGTGGTCAGAGTCAGAAATTGCATCTAAAAATATCTAAAAAGCTCAAAATAGTCTCAGAGTGCTATTAAAATGTAGGAAACATCAAACCATGACGAAATTAATATGTTTTTTTGAGTCTGAGGGCGCGGTTGTCCTTTAAGACCAAATGACATTCTTATATCATCTGAAAAAGTTTTAACTACTTCCAGTTTTGCGTTCAGTCCCTCATCTGATGAGCCATACAGTTTTAAATCAACAAAGAGAAGATGAGAAGTCTTTACAGTTTGTTACTTTCTGGGAGTTAAATTATAACCATGACGTAAACTGTTAGCTTAATGGGCAGGTAAGGACAAGGCAAAAGAATAGCGGTGACAGTCACCCTGGAATGTCCCACTTTGGATTTTTACCCTGGAATAATAATTTGTCCTTTATCATGGCTTAACTGTTAAGTGGCATGCCACTGGTTCATGGTCACTGTGATGCAGTTTATCAGTGAAGGGTGTACCTTAAACATTTTAAGCACTCTATTGATGAATGTAGGATAACGTTGAATGCTTTTTTGGAGTCAACCCATGACATACTTCGATTCTTCCCCTTTTTTACTGTTCTTCAGTAGGACTTTAACCCATGATCCTTTGTTCCATATGACTTTCTTTTATTACCCTTTTTGTTCTACTGCCATAATTGAGTTTTCTTATAAATGACTATAAACTCTGTCGGCATCAATTTCGGCACATAATTTATACGTCATCGGAAGGCAAGTTATTGGCCTGTACATTTTTTGTATAGCTTGCAGGTTCACTTTTAAGTAGGAGCATTGTTTTTCCTGTTGTCAGTCAGGTTGGTGTCTGCTCAAGGTACACATATAAATAGCCAAGAGTAAGAACCAAGTTTTCATGCAAAGATGTTAAGACTTTTAACCAGAAGTTAGGTACAGCATCTGGGCCTGGGGTTTTCCAGTTAGAGGCTTTTCTTAACTTTGTTTCAATCTCTCTGGCTGTTACTTCATCACATTTCATATCCTGTACCTTTAAACTTCTTATTCTTTTACTTCTTCTATCCATTTAGCATCTTTGTTATGTTCCACAGGATCTTCATAAATACTTCTCCAAAATGTATCCATTTCTTCTTTTTTAGTGGTCTTTCAATTCCTTTTACCTCATTTCCCAATTCTCTATAGAACTTTTTTGGGTCATCAAATTGCTTATTTTGTACTTTTCCTTCATATTTATCTGTGTATCTTCTAAGTTCTTCTGCCTGTGCTGAGATTTTTAGTTTATTATTTGCGACAGTGCCTGATAAATCCTGATCAGTTATAATACTGCACATTGCTTTTATCATGTCTGAGTATTTTTGTTGATCTGTTCCCTCCTCTATACTCCAACAGTGACACTTCTTATCTTAACTGCTTTATAGTTTTCTCCATTTGATACTTCCATGATGGTATTCGATTTCTCCCCTTCTTTCCCTTACTACCTTGTGTTCTTGTGGTAGAACTTTATTAATTTAGCTGCACGGTAATGTATCCTGTTTACTTCTGTTATGTCGCATGGATCCCTATGGACAGTCCTAATTACTGTGTTCATTTGTTTTATCAAACTTCTAACTTTTTGGGTTTTATTGACCTTCTGCAGTCTATTTCTTTCATTGATATTAATACGTCTGTCTCTAATAAATCAAGCAACCCTTCCCTTAGCTCATTTTCTTCTAAACTGAGGGCACATTTTTGTTCTCCATTTCCTGCAGGCACTCTATAGAAAGTTATATAGCATCTTCCTTTGGCACATTCTCTTCAGTTTCATCATGTGTCATCCATTGCTCTGTCATATGGGAACTCATTGGCCCATCACTCCTCAACATTGACTGCATCAGAGTTTCCACAGTTTCCTGTTCTTTCCCTTGCTGTTTAGCTTCAAGTGAATGTTTATACTGGTCTACTGTGGAAGGCTCTGTCTGACCAGTTGCTTCCCGTTCTACTGGTTTCGCCTTAATTTGGATGTCTATTGCTCTATCTTGCTGTGGTGCTTTCAGTTAGATTTTCTACACAAATCCTTCACTTTACAGGTACTCCATAACCTCAGTTTCTATTTCTTTAACTTCTCCATTACTAATCTTTTCCTTTTTGTCTTCTTGTGTTTTTGTATTGTAAAGTTTTTCATATCCGGATTTTTCCGTCTGGGCTCCACGGCAAGAAAGACTGATGTAATGGCATTGGCTGCCTTGCTTTATAGCACTGCTGACCTGACATCAGACTACAGGTGATGGAAGCCAAAGAAAAACAATGACTCTGGTATTCGGGCCAGCCAAGGGCTACCACAGCAGGGATAACCCACAGGTGATGACTGCAACCTGGAAACATGAAGAAAGTACAGTTGTGTACCTACCATAAATGTAGATGTACGAGTGTATTCACTGTTGCAGTCATTACACTTGGGTTATCCTGCTGGCAGGCTACCCGCAGTCGGCCCGAATTCCAAAGTCCTGGTCCGGCATCGGCTGCTGTCACCTCTTCCCTGACATCAGAGTGCCAGGGGTATAAAAGATGCAGCAGACGCCATTTTCTTCAGTTTTTCTTGCCCCAGATGTCAGGTGCCCCCAAAGGGTAGGCTAAAAACATTGCTTATGAAAGCATGAACTAAAACAATACCTTCATCTACAAGCAAATACACCACATAGGTTGTGTATAGGATAGAAAAGTACATACAAGTCCCAGCAAAGAAGGGGGTATGGTGGGAGGGTAACCTGGACTGAAACAGTGAATACACTCTAACATCTACATTTATGGTAGGTACACAACTGTACTATGTTCATCGTGTTTCACTGTTGCAATCATTACAATTGGGTTGAATCCCAAAGCTGAGGTAGGGCGGCTGGGTCTAAATAGAATTAGGAGTGGCTATAAGGCCCTGCAGAACTGCAGTTGCAAAGCCTGCTCTGGATTGAGTAAAGAGGTAAGTGGTAGTGCTTAGTAAAAGTGTGCACTGAAGTCCAAGTTGCAGCCTCCAAAATATCCTTGGTTGGTACTCCTCTGATGAAGGCTGCTGACATGGCTGCTGCCCTGGAAGAATGTGGTCTAATGCCCTTAGGCACTAATTTGCCATGTTGTGAATACCAGAAATGAATGCAGTGTCCTATCCATTTTGAAATAGTCTGCTTTGAGATGGCCTTTCCTTGTGATCCTGCAGCATATGCCACTAAAAGTTGCTCAGTCTTTCTGAAAGCTTTAGTTTTGTCCAAGTAGAAGCGTAGCTGTTTGTGTATGTCCAAAGAATGCAGAAGTCTTTCCCCTTTATTCTGTGGGTTTGGATAAAAAGTAGGCAAATGAATGGTTTGGTTAAAAGCCACACTGGACACTACCTTAGGCGTAAATGTTGGGTTTGTCCTTAGAGAAACCCTATCTGGATGGAAGATAATAAAAGGTTCCACAGGCATTAATGCCTGTAGCTCTGAGACTCTTCTTGCTGAAGTTATTGCTAAGAGCAGAGCTGTTTTCCATAAGAATTTTATCTCCGCTGTATTGGCTAGCTCAAAAGGAGGCAGTGTGAATTTTTCCAAGACAAAATTGAGGTCCCATGCAGGTACTGTGCTCTCCTTGGGGGTCTTATGTTTTTGGCCCCTCTGTGGAACTGCCTAAGCAATGGATATGAAAAAATTGGTGGTTCTGTATTGTAATGAGCTGAAATGGCAGAGGCCTGGATCTTAATTGATGAGAAGTATAGGCCTTTGTGTTCAGCATCTCAGTCAGATATTGTAAAATCTGAGGAATATTTCGTACAAGCGTATCAATTCCTTGCGCCTGGTTCCAAGCACAGAATCTTTTCCATTTTTCTGCATAAGATTTCCTGGTGCTGGGCCTCCTGGCCTCCAAAATAACATCCATAACCACTTTAGAGAGAGGTGTATTCTGAATGGTTACACTATCCGCCATGCAGCTAGATTTAGGGTTCTGAGTTAGCTGTGCAGGATCTGATTGTTTTGTTGGGTCAGTAAATGAGGAATTTGAGGCAATTTCCAGGCAGGGCCTTGAGACAAGCTCCTTAGGATTGGGTACCAGTGTTGGCGAGGCCAATCCGGGGCAATCAGTATAATTTGTGGCTTCTCTTGTCTGACCATTAGGAGTACATTGGGGAGGAGAGGCAGTGGAGGAAAGGCATATACTGTAAGGTTGTTCCAGCTGAATGACAAAGCATACACTTTCCATGCTTGTTTGTGATAAGTCCTTGTGCAGAATCTCTGAAGTTGGCAGTTGTGACAGGAGGCAAAAATATCTGTCTGGGCATCCCCATTTCCTTGTGAATGCTGAAGACTTGTGGATCTAGTTTCCACTTGTGAGGGTCCATGAGGTTTCTGCTTAGTTAGTCTGCCAGTGCATTTGTTTTTCCTGGCAGGAATTGTGCTTGCAGGTATAACTGGCAAGTCAATGCTGTGTTCCACAAAATCATGGCTTGTCTGCAGAGGGGGTAGGAATGTGTGCCCCCCTGCTTGTTTACGTACCACATGACTGTGGTGTTGGCCATCTTTATCAGCAGTTGTCCTGGATGAAGTAGGTCCTTGAAGGCTGTCAGGGCATTTTGTACAGCTAGCATCTTTTTGATTGATGTGAAGATGCCTTTGGCTTGGAGACCATGCCCTGAATACATTTTCCTGCCATGTGGGCCCCCCCAGGCATAATCTGAAGCATCTGTTGTTAATGTTTGCCTGGCTGTGGGTAAAGTGAATGGCTGTCCCTTGTTGTGGTGACAGGCCTGTGCCCACCATCGAAACTCCTGTTGTAGGTAGGGAATGAGTGAAATTATTGATTCCAAGTTGTGGCAATGTTGAGTCCAAATACTTTTTAGATACCATTGTTGTTTCCTCATATGCAGTCTTGCATATGGAATTAGCAGAATGAAGGAGGCCATGTAGCCCAGAGCCTGCAGAATTTTTCTTGCAGATAACTGGGTCTTTCTTGCCATGCTTTCGAAGTAAGAAGTCAGTTGCCTTTGTTTGTCTGGTGTGAGATAAGCCATCTGGGCAGTTGTATGTAAGCTTGCACCCAGGAATATTATCTCTTGAGAGGGTACTAGTTTTGATTTATTTTCGTTTACTGTGTACCCTAGGCAAATTAGTAATCTTTTTACAAATGCCAGATGCTTTAGTAGAATGTCTTTGGCCTCTGCTTGAATAAGGCAGTCGTCCAAGTAGGGATATATTTGAATTCCTCTGTCTGCAAAATGCAATTACTGGTGCCAGGCATTTTGTGAAGACCCTGGGCGCAGTAGATAAGCCAAAGGGCAGTGCAGAGAATTGGTAGTGCATTGAGCCAGCTATGAATCTGAGGTATTTTCTGCAAGACTGTCTGATTGGGACATGCAGGTATGCCTCCTGGAGGTCCAAAGTTACAAGCCAAGCCTTCTTGCCCAGCATGGGCAGAAGCTGCTGCAGAGTCAACATTTTGAATTTCGGAACTTCCAGACAAGTATTTAGAATAGACAGGTCCAGAATTGGTCTCCATGCTTTGTCCTTTCTTGGTACTAAGAGAAGTCTTGAGTAAAATCCTTGTCCCTGCTCTTGGTGAGGCACTGGCTGAAGTGCCCTCATGTCCATGAGAGATGAAACGTTTTTGTGCCTCTGCCCATTGATTATGTGGCAGGTCTGGCATACCTTTTGCCTTTGGAAGGGTGTGAAAGTGGAACCTGTAGCCCTGAGAGACTATATTTAAGACCCATTTGTCCTGGGTGATCATGTGCCAATTTTGTGAAAAAAGTGCTAACTTTCACCCTAAGGGTGCTGCTAAAAGATAAATGTTTGGCATTGGCAGAGGGAAGTCATTGGGACTGTTTCCTATATGGCTATGATTTGTCTTCTCCGCTTTTGCAGGTAGAATCACCCCAGTGTTTGGGCCTGTATGAGCCCTGGGGCTGTTGTCTGCCTCTAGGGAGTCTGTATCTGCCTCTTTGTGGCCTGACACGAAAGGACCAATGCTTAGAACGCCAGTTCCTGCTAAATCTGGGTGGCTGTACCTGTAAGAAATCCTTTACTGTCTGCATAGATTTAGCTTTATCCTCCATTTATTTCAACACCTTCTGCCTTAACACCAAATAAAGTATCATGCTGTAATGGAGCATCCAATAATTTTGCTTTAACATGATCAGGCAGAGTCTGTTCCTTTAACCAAGCATGCCTTCTATTGACAGAACCTGTTACAGCGGCCCTGCAAGAGGCCTCCAGTGAATCATAACCACATTGCAAAGTATGTTTTCCCACTTGTTCAGCTGCATGCAATAAAACCTGCATTTCCTTGTTCTCAGAACATTCAGAATTTGCCAACATTTTTTGTTTTAGCAGAGATCGTAATGCTGATATTTAAGCATATGAAACTGACAATTTAAAGCCCTTACAGCCAAGCTAGCAGAAGTGTAAACTTTTTCCCCCGATCTGTCCAGTGCCCTAGAATCTTTATCTGAGGGGACAAGGTTTTTTGCAGTAGCAGCCTTGACCCCCTTTGGGACCCTGAGAAATAGTTTTGGGGTCAGCAGCAGGGTTTTTATATAGAAATTTTGAGAATCTGGTACCCTGTAGTATCTGTCTGACTTAACAGGTGCAGGAGGTAAAGAGTTGGGAGACAGGCCTGACTCTGAAAATACATCATCTACAATGTCTAGAACAGGTGGAATAGCAAGAGGTCTGTGCTGAGGTAGTAAAAGAAACTCTGAGCATTTTCTTAGAATCTGAGTAATCTTGGCTCTCCCACTGGAAATGCTCCCTCATGGTATGCAGGGTTTCCCCAAAAGAGTAATCCTCAGGAGAAGCTGAAGGAATAGATTCTTCAGCATCAGAATCCTCATAGGGAGGAACAGAGTATTCCTATTCTAAAGAGGAGTCAGAGGAAATAGAAACCTGATCAGAGGAATCGTATTCACCGTCTTGCCTAGGCCTCTTATCAGGAGGGGGATGGGAACCCCTGATCAAAGTAATTAGGCCTTCAGCCATTTTGAGCATCTGTTTCGTAGGCATGGAAGTCTGTCCTGGAGAATGCTGTACTTGTTTCCTTCTCTTTAAAACTGTTTTAGACTTTGTCTTGGAAGCTGAAGTTGGCTTGATATAAAGCTGTGTAGGTCTGAAAACACCCTCAGAAGCCGATGCCTGCTCAGCAGCTCCGGACCCATCTGAGGGATTAGTTTCCAAAGGCCCAATACCTTGAGTATCCAAAGGCCTAGTTGTTGCCACGTGAGAGGCGGAGGTGGCCTGTGGCTCTGAGGTAGCGGGTGTCAGGGGCTGTGAAAGCGCCTCACTGAGAACCGGCGACTGGCCTAGAAGAGGCTTCGTCGTCTGTTTTGGACCTCGGTTGCCTGTCCTTTTCTTTTTCCTTGTGCTTTTTATGAACTCCGGTCGTCGGCTGTTCTGACGGCATTATGTAGTTAAACCTTCGGCCAAAGTAACGAAAAGCAAAATCTTACAGACGCTTAATAGTGCATTGGTTAAATCTAGCACAAAACCGACAAGGTACAGTTGTGTACCTACCATAAATGTAGATGTTCAAGTGTATTCACTGTTGTAGTCATTACACTTGTGTTACCCTGCTGGCAGGCTACCCGCAGTCGGCCTGAGTTCCAAAGACTAGGTCCGGCGTCGGTTGTGGTCGCCTCTTCCCTGACGTCAGTGTGCCAGGGGTATAAAAGATGCAACCGACGCCATTTTCTTCAGTTTTCCTTGCCCCAGATTTCAGGTGCCCCCAAATAGGAAAGGCTGGAAAAGATTATGTCAAAAAACATGCATGTACCAAAGTAACATTTCCTTCATCTACAAGCAAATACATCACATAGGTTGTAGAGAGTTGAGAAGTACGAAAAAGGACCCATCAATGAGAAAGGGGGATGGTGGGTGGGTAACCTGGACTGCAACAGTGAATACTCTCGAACATCTACATTTATGGTAGGTACACAACTGTACTATGTTCATAGTGTTTCACTGTTGCAGTCATTACACTTGGTTGAATCCCAAAGCTGAGGTTGGGTGGCTGGGCCTAAAGATTAGGAGAGGCTACCAGGCCCTGCAGAACTGCAGTGGCAAAGCCTGCTCTGGATTTACAGTAGAGAGGCAAGTGGTAGTGCTTAGTGAAAGTGTGCACTGAACTCCAGGTTGCAGCTTCTAAAATGTCTTTGGTTGGTACTCCTCTGAGAAAGGCTGCTGCTCTGGTAGAATCTGGCCTCATGCCCTTAGGCACTGATTTGCCATGATGTGCATAGCAGAAGCGAATGCAGTGTCCTACCCATTTTGAAATTGTCTGCTTTGAGATGGGCTTTCCTTGTGATCCTGCAGCATAAAGGTACAAACAGTTGCTCAGCTTTTCTGAAGGCTTTTGTTTTGTCCAAATAGAATCGTAGCTGTCTGTGTATATCCACAGTGTGCAGAAGTCTCTCCCCTTTATTCTGGGGATTTGGATAGAAAGTTGGCAAATGAATGGTTTGGTTAAGAGCCACACTGGAAACCACCTTTGGCATAAATGTTGGGTTTGTCCTTACAGAGACACTGTCCTGATGAAAAATGATGAAAGGTTCTACTGCCATTAATGCCTGTAACTCAGACTCTTCTTGCTGAAGTTATTGCTAGGAGCAGAACAGTTTTCCATGATATGAATTTTATATCAGCTGTGTTGGCTGGCTCAAAAGGAGGCAGTGTGAGCTTTTCTAATACAAAATTGAGGTCCCAAGTAGGTATTGGTGCTCTCCTTGGGGGTCTTATGCTTTTTGCCCCTCTGAGGTACTGCCTTAGCAGTGGAGATGAACAAATAGGAGTTTCCATATTGTAATGAGCTGAAATGGCAGAGGCATGGATTTTAATAGATGAAAAGGATAGGCCATTGTCCAGTATCTCAGTTAGGTATTGTAAAATCTGAGGTATATTTGGAACACATGGTTCGAGTCCTTGTGCCTAGTTCCAAGCACAGAATCTCTTCCATTTTTCTGCGTAAGATTTCCTAGTTCTGGGCCTCCTGGCTTCTAAAATGACATCCATAACAGCTTTAGAGAGAGGTGTGGTCTGAGTGGCTATATTATCTGCCATGCAGCCAGATTTAAGGTTCTGAGTTGACTGTGTAGAATCTGATTGTTCTGTTGAGTCAGAAGATGAGGAATTTGAAGTAAAGGCCAGGCTGGGCCTCGAGACGAGCTCTTTAGGATTGGGTACCAGTGCTGGCGTGGCCATTCTGGGGCAATCAGGATCATTTTTGGCCTCTCTTGTCTGACTTTTGGGAGTACCTTGGGAAGAAGAGGCAGTGGAGGGAAGGCATAAACTGTCAGGGTTTTCCAGCTGCATGAAAGAGCATCCACTTTCCATGCTTGTGAGTGATAAGTTCTTGTGCAGAATTTCTGTAGTTGGCAGTTGTGAGGGGAGGCAAAAAGATCTATGTCCGGGCGTCCCCATTTCCTTGTTATGCTGAAGACCTGTGGATTTAGTTTACATTCATGCGGATCCATGAGATTTCCGCTTAGTTCATCTGCCAGTGTATTTTTCTTTCCTGGCAGGAATTGTGCCTGCAGATATATTTCATAGGTCAGTGCTGTGCTCCACAAAGTCATGGCTTGCCTGCAGAGGGGGTAGGAATGTGTGCCCCCCCCCTGCTTGTTTATGTACCACATAACTGTGGTGTTGTCCGTCTTTAGTAATAGTTGTCCTGGATGTAGTAGATCCTTGGAGGCTGTCTGGGCATTCTGTACAGCTAGCATCTCTTTCTGATTGATGTGAAGATGCATTTGTTTCTTGGGCCACGTGCCCTGAATACATTTTCCTGCCATGTGTGCCCCCCAGGCATAATCCAATGCATCTGTTGTTATTGTCTGCCTGGCTGTGGGTAAGGTGAAGCACTGTCCCTTGTTGTGGTGACAGGCCCTGTACCACCATCAAAACTCCTGTTGTAGACGGGGAATTATAGTTACTATTGTCTCCAGGCTGTGGCAATGCTGAGTCCAAACACTTTTTAGATACCATTGTAGTTTCCTCATATGCAGTCTTGCATATGGAATTAGTAAAATGCAGGAAGCCATGAAGCCCAGGGCCTGCAGAATTTTTCTTGCAGGGAGCTGGATCTTTGTTGCCATCATTTAAAAGTAATGAGCCAGTTGCCTTTGCTTGTCTGGCGTGAGATACGCCATCTGGGCAGTTGTACTTAAGCTTGCACCCAGGAATATCATCTCTTGAGAGGACACTAGTTTTGATTTCTTTTCGTTTACTGTGTACCCTAGGCAAATTAATAACCTTTTTACAAACGCCAGATGCTTTAGTAAAATGTCCATGCTCTCTGCTTGAATAAGGCAGTCGTCCAAGTAGGGATATATCTGAATTCCTCTTTGTCTGCAAAATGCAATTGCTGGTGCCAGGCATTTTGTGAGGACGCTGGGTACAGTAGATAAGCCAAAAGGCAGTGCTGGGAATTGGTAATGCATTGAGCCAGCTATGAATCTGAGGTATCTTCTGCAAGATTGTCTGAGTGGGATATGCAGGTATGTCTCCTTGAGGTCCAAAGTAACTAGCCAATCCTTCTTGCCCAGCATGGGTAGAAGTTTCTGCAGTGTTAACATTTTGAATTTTGGAACATCCTGGAAAGTATTTAGGATTGACAAGTCCAGTATTGGTTTCCAGGCTTTGTCCTATCTGGGAACCAGGAAGAGTTTTGAGTAAAACCCTTGTCCCTGTTCTTGCTGTGGTAACTCTGAATAGCTCCCATGTCCACGAGAGCAGCAATTTCCTTTTGAGCCTATGCCCATTGGTTTTGTGGCAGGTCCGGCATACCTTTTGATTTTGGAAAAGTGTGAAAGTGGAACCTATAACCCTGAGAAACTATATTCAGTACCCATTTGTCCTGGGTGCTTATGTGCCAATTTTGTGTGAAAAGTGCTAGCTTTCCCCCTAGGGGTGCTGCCAAAAGGTAAGTGCTTGGTCTTTGTACAGCAAAGTCATTGGGACTGTTTTCTATAAGTTTGTGATTTGTCTTCTCCTCCTTTGGGGGCAAAAGCACCCCATTGTTTAGGTCTGTAGGAGCCTTGGGGCTGAGATCTGCCTCTTTGTGGCCTGTCTGACACCTGAAAGGACCAATTTTTAGAAGGCCAGTTTCTACTAAACCTAGGTGGTTGAATTTGTAAGAAATCCTTTACTGTCTGAATAGATTTTGCTTTATCCTCCATTTTCTTTAACACGTCTTCTGCCTTAACACCAAACAAAGTATCATGATGTAATGGAGCATCCAATAATTTTACTTTAACATGTTCAGGTAAACTTTGTTCTTTCAACCAAGCATTCCTTCGAATGACAGAGCCTGTAACCGTGGCTCTGCAAGAAGCCTCTAATGAATCAAAACCACATTGCAGAGTATGCTTTCCCACTTGTTCAGCTGCATGCAATAATTCCTGCATTTCCTTATTGTCAGGATTCTCTGAATTTGTAAGCATTTTCTGTTTTAACAAAGACATGAGGTACTGTTGATATTTAAGCATGTGAAACTGGCAGTTTAAAGCCCTTACAGCTAAAGTAGCAGAGGTGTAAACTTTTTTCCCCCATCTATCCAGAGCTCTAGAATCCCTATCAGAGGGAACAGGGTTTTTAGCAGTGGAAGCCTTAACCCCTTTGGGACCCTGAGAAATTGTTTCAGGGTCAGCAGCAGGGTTTTTATAAAGAAATTTATGAGAGTCAGGGACCCTGTAATACTGGTCTGGCTTGACTGGTGCAGGAGGTAAAGAATCAGGAGACAGACTGGATTCAGAGAAAACATCATCAACTATATCAAGCACATGGGGGATAGCCAAGGGCCTGTGTTGAGGCAGTAAAAGAAAATCTCTGAGCCTTTTCTTGGATTCTGAATAATCCTGGCTCTCCCAATGGAAATGTTCCCTCATGGTGTGCAGAGTTGCCCCAAAAGAGTAATCCTCAGGTGGAGAGGCTGAAGGTATAGATTCTTCAGCATCAGAGCCTTCATAGGGAGGAAGAGAATAGCCCTGATCTGAAGAGGAATCAGAGGAAATAGAAACCTGATTAGAGGAATCATAGTCCGTGTCTTGCCTAGGCCTTTTATCAGGAGGAGGATGGGAACCCCTGATCAAAGTAATTAAGTCTTCGGCCATTTTAAGCATCCGTTTCTTTGGCATGGTTGACTGTCCAGGAGAATGCTGTACTTGTTTCTTTGTCTTTAGTGGTGCATTTGACTGTACTTTGGCTGCTGCAGAGGATTAAACAGTAAGCTGTGAAGGTCTGAAAACACCCTCAGAAGCCGATGCCTGCTCAGCGGCTCGGGACCCATCTGAGGAAATAATTTCCGTAGGCCCGATACCTTGAGTATCCAGAGGCCTAGTTGTCTCCACGTGGGAGACAGATATGGCCTGTGGCTCTGAAGTAGTGGGTGTCAGGGGCTGCGAAAGCGCCTCACTGAGAACCGGCGACTGGCCTAGAAGAGGCTTTGTCGTCGGTTTTGGACCTCGGATGCCTGTCCTTTTCCTTGTCTTTGCGTTTTTTATGAATTCCGGTCGGTTGTTCCAACGGCATTATATATTTAAACCTTTGGCCAAAGTAATGTAATGCAAAAATCAAACTGACGTTTAATAGTGCGTTTGTTGAATCTAGCACAAAACAGACAACTAGCAACGTCATGGTCAGGCCTAGGCAAGGAACAGAGTAGGAATGAAAATTCTTATGAGGTATTTGCTTCCCACAAGAAATACAATTGTTAACTTGTTCTGACATCGGTCTGGAGCAAGAGAAAAGTTTCCCCAACGGGGTACTTGATTTATAGAAGACTTTGGATCTGAAATTCAATTTCGAAAATCTCAGGAGGCAGCCGACCGGCACTTGCCAACTGCTTTTGCTTCGGGCACCGCGCGGCAAGAAAGACTTAAGAAAATGGCGTTGGCTGCATCTTTTATATCCCTGGTGCTCTGATGTCAGGGAAGAGGCGACAGCAGCCGATGCCAGACCAGGACTTTGGAATTCCAGCCAAATGCAGGTAGCCTGCCAGCAGGATAACCTAAGTGTAATGACTGCAACAGTGAAACACAATGAACATCATCCTCAGTTTCTATTTCTTTTACTTCTCCATTACTAATCTTTTCTTTTTTGGCTTCTTGTTTTTTTTTGTATTGTAAAGTTTTTCATATCCAGATTTTTTTGCTTGTATTTCTTTTCAAATATCTTTGGTGCTGCTCCTTTTGTATTGATCAGTTTTTGCTTTCTCCTTTGTATAAATATTACACCATACTAAGTCGCGGTGGTGCAGCGGTTAGCATTGTCGCCTCACAGCAAGTGGTTCTCCTGTTCGATTCTTGGCTGGAGTGCCTTCTGTGTGGAGTCTGCATGTCCTCCCCGAGGTTGAGTGATGTTAAAGACATGCAGGTAGGTGAGAGCATGAATGGGCATGCCTTTGTTGAAGGTTGGGCATCAGGCTGGCAACTCAGCACCGTAAAATCCACTGCGAATCATGAGCAAACCGGAGTTCTGCTGTGGCGACCCTATCCAGGAAAAGCCGAAAGACATGCATTAAATCTCTCTTTCCCATGTCCATATTTCTTCTTCAGATGTCTCCTGATCTTCCTGTTTCGCCTTACTTTGGGGACTCATTCCATTATGCTGTGATGTAACTGGTGTTAGACCTACACCAAATCCTTCACTTTGCAGGCACTCCATAACTTCAGCTTCTATTTTTTTTTAATTCTACTTTACTAATCGTTTCCACATTCCCTCTTTGTGATACATTTTTTTTTATTGTGAAATTTTCCATACCTGGATGTCTTTGCCTGTATTTCTCTTTGAATATCTTTGAGGTTGCCTTTTTTATATAGATTAATTTGGCTTTCAACTTTGCATAAATATTGCATCATATCAATTCCCTCTTTCCCATGTCCATATTTCTTTACTATAGTTTTCAAAAATCTCCAAGTTTTGTTATTTATATTTTCACACATCCTCAGATGCTTCTTTTTCCAAACAAATCACAGGTTGTCTGATGATTCTCTAGTACTTTTTGATAACCCCCAAATATTCCCAGAGGTAGCCATCTCTAAATGCCCTATATACCTGAATAAGATCTCCTCTTAGATATATGTAAGAGACACTGTACAAGTTCAGATATTTTGCATATTAACAAATTTTCACATCCATTGATGCCCTTGGTTTATTTCTGCTGTACTCTTTCTAGTTTACTCATGCTAGTTTTCTTTTAGGGTTTTTCATACTGTTATTCCCCACTCAAGTCTGGATCTAATGTAACTAACAAACCATGACTTCATTTTTGATGTCTTAGACTTTATAAAACATTTTTATACAACCTATAGTTCTATAACTATAATTAACTAATTCAATGATATGATTAAAAAACTCATAGCTGGATCTACCCAAATACCCAGGTCCTTAAATAAGTCTACAGTTTCAATCACTGTGTGCACTACTAAATATTCACCTTTCAATTTATGTCTCCGAAATCTCATAGGCTTAATTTTTGATGTATGTATCGGCATATTACTGTCCTGTGCCCAAATGGTCAATTTAGTCAAGTTATTTTGCAGACATGCCTTATCTGTAACACATGTAATCAAGTTTACCCAATTTCAGGTTGTCTGCATACAGACTGTACAACACCCCAGATGAAAAAGTTACGTCTGAAAGATACAATCTAAACAAGTAAGGGCCTAGGACAGAGCCCTGGGGGACACACCGACTGTAACCAAGGATTTCACCTGTCCAGTTGCTGTACGATAATTGCCATGTTCTATGTTCAAGCTATGCAGCTTATCAAGAGTACATCAACACTTAGTTGTTCTAATTTACTGATAAGTGTTTTGTGTATGACGCTGTAAAATGCTAAAGTTAAATCTATACAAATTATACCATAGCAACATTTTTCATTCATAGCTTTTATTATATTGTTATAAAACATCATGTTACAGGTGGTAACAGATCTATTTTCAACATATGCATGCTAAAAAGAAGCTATGTACTCACCATAACGTTCCATGTGAGTTGTTTATCTCGCCTTTATTCTCACTGATGGGTTCGGAGTCAATCCTCAACTCCGACACGGCCTATAGCAAAGCTCAAGGTTTGCCAGTAGCTCGAGACCTAGCCCCTTATCCCATGATGCACTGCTGGAATTACCTCAGATCTTGTTTGCTGCGTGTATATATACCCCTGTAAGGGAAGCACACCCCAAGAAGGAAGAAGTATTGAACAACCAGGATGATACTAGCCTCTAGGTCAACTGTCAGCCAGGAGGGGGATGGAGGGAGGGACGTGAGAATAAAGGCGAGAAACAACTCATATGGAACGTTATGGTGAGTACATAAACTTCTTTATGTGAAGTTGTTAAATCTCAACGTTTATTCTCACTGATGGGTAGCGTCCCTAGCACCCGCAATCCTGGGTGGCTCACGGGAGTACATTTTTCAGGAAGCCTTGTCTACTTTGTAATGAGTAATAAAGGTATGAGGCTTAGACTAAGTGGCTGCAGCACAAATGTTGTCAAGGGGCAATTTAGCTTGAAAAGCAAAACACGTTTAAACGGCTCTGGTTGAATGAGCCTTTGCTTTGTGTGGCAAAGGTATGTTAGCATTTGCATGAACGAATGAGATACAATCCGATAACCATTTTGAAAGGGTTGTTTTAGCCACTGGTCTACCTTTTCTGGCCTCTGAAAAGGATACAAAGAGTTGATCTGATTTTCTAATATCCTTAGTTCTAGCAAGATAAAATCTGAGCTGTCTGTGTACGTCAAGTTTGTGCAGCATGTATTCCAATTTGTTGGGAAAAAGACTGGCAACTCAATGACCTGATTGATATTGAACTCAGAACAGACTTTAGGCAAAAAGAAGGAGTTTGTTCTGAGAGATACTCTATCAGCATGGAAAATCATGTAAGGAGGTCTGATAGATAATGCTTGAAGTTCTGACACTCTGCGGGCAGAAGTAATGGCCACTAGAAAAATAGTTTTCCAGGACAAAAATTTGAGATCACAAGATGATGCTGGTTCGAAGGGGAGAAGAATTATTTGAGACGGCATAAAATTAAAATTCCAGGGAGAATAAGGGATTTTGACATGAGATCTCAGGTGAAAAACCTTAGATAACTTATGGGCCATATTTAACCCATCGAATCCAAGATAGAAATTTGATATGGCGGTTAACTGAACCCGAACTGTGGCAGCTGCTGCTCCTTCCTTAAAAATAGTAGTCAAAAACTCTAAAATGGACAACAAAGGAGTTCGGAAAGGGTCAATTTTTTGTATACTGGCCCAGATGGAGAACCTTTTCCACTTACTGCAATATAGTTTTCTGGTGGATGGCTTATGAGAAGACAATAGAATTTGTCTTGTGTCATCTGAGAGTGAATGAAGCCTGGCTATTTGGGAAAGTGGATCAGCCAAGCAGTCAGCTTTAGAGACTGCAATGAAGGATGGAGGTCCCCTGATGGGTGTGTCAGGAGGTCTGGAACCGGATCCAGGATCCATGGATCCTCCAGCAGATGATGGTGAAGGAAAGGGAACCAAATCTGTCTAGGCCAATGGGGGGCTATGAGGATAACAGTCCTTTCCAGTGATTTTGCTTTCTGTAAAAACCTGGGTATCAATGGGATTTGGTGGGAATGCATATAGGAGACCCGGAGGCCAATCATGTACGAGTGTGGGAGATGTTCCGGAGGTGGTATTAGGGCAAAGTAGCTTCTGCATTTGGTATTGATATGACTGATAAAGAGGTCTTAGCAAGGCTGGCCCCATTTGCGGAAAATCAAGTCCGCAACCTGTTGGTTGAGAGACCAGTCATGAAGCAACAGGATTGCCATGCTCAGCTTGTCCGCTATCACATTGGATTTCCCCGGGATGTGCGTTGCTAACGGAAAATGCTGGGACGACACAGCCCATTGCCAGATCCTGAGGGCTTCTCAACAAAGCGGATAAGACTTTGTTCTGACCGGTTTGTTCAAGTACCAGACCACTGACATGTCTGTCTGAATTGCAATTGTCCCTATAGGAAGAGAGTCCTGGAAGTACTGCAACGCCAGTAGTACTGCTCTCAACTCCAGAACACTGATATGCAAATGTGCCCCTTGATCCGTCCATGTGCCCTGGGCAGTCTTTCACTGAAAATACCCCCACCCCCACTCTATCAGGGAAGCGTCCGTAGTCACAGTGGCTACTGGGGGGGGGGCACAAAGGGTCTTCCTATTGTGACATGAAGAGACGGCAACCACCACCGAAGGTCTCTCTTGCAAGAGTTTGTGATGAGGATCATATGGTTCATTGGTAATTTCTGGTAAGACCATTGAGCCAACAGGAGCCACTGAAGAATTTGCATATGCATCCTTGCAAGTGGAATGGCTAGAACTGCTGCCACCATTAAACCTAGTACCTTCAAGACCTCTGAGAACTGCTGCCATCACTAAACCTAGTACCTTCAAGGCCTCTTGTGGCTGTAGCTCTGTTCTTTGACACCAATGAGTTGACCTGTTGGCGAAGAAGTGAGACCCTTTCGACTGGAAGACGTAGAGTGGTGGTTGAGGTATCTAACTCTGCTCCTATAAAGATGGTATGCTGCGATGGCGATAAGGCAGACTTTTTGAAGTTGAATGTAATACCTAAGTGGTGTCAGAGTAGATTGTATTGCCTGAATCAAATGATGCCTGGTGGTAGCGATGAGCCAATCGTCTAGATATGGAAACACCTGGAATCCTAGACGCCTCAGATGAGCCATGACCACTGCCATGCATTTGGTGAACACTCTGGGGGCTGTAGTGAGACCAAAGGGCAGGGCTTGAAACTGGTAGTGATTGGCTCTCAGCTGGAAAAGCAGGTAATCTCTGGAGCATCTGTCCATCTTTATGTGGTAGTACACATCCTTGAGATCAATGGAGCACATCCAATCGCCTTTCCCTAGAAAGGGAAGAATGGCCTGAAGCGTGACCATTCAGAACTTCTCTTTTGTTACAAATTGGTTGAGTCTGCTGAGGTCCAAGATAGGTCTCCAGTCCCCTGTTTTCTTTGGAACCAAAAAGAATCTCGAATAAGTTCCGAATCCAACTTGATCTGCCTGAACTGGCTGGATGACTCTTTTCTAGCAACCTGCAGACCTCTATAGTTGCTTGTTCCCTGAGACTGGGTGGAACATCCGGGATTCTGTTTACAGGATTGGGATGGGAAGAGAACGGTATGAAATACCCTCTGGAAATGATGCTTTGTACCCAGGTATCAGATGTTATGCTTAGTCAGGCTTCTGGATACAAAGATAAGTGACCCCTGACTGCCTTTAGAGCCGGGTCTCCTTTCAGGAGCGCTGGTAGGGCTGACCAGAGAACTGGCCTCTGTCACCCTGCTGTTGCGGACCTTCCCCTGCCGCGTGGGTGGCATCTTCCATTATAAACCCCTCCTTTGCCTCTAGAGGGAGTTTCTCCACGTGTGTCCTGAAAGGCTCCCTGTGCTTTTCGGAACCACATTTTTCCGCCCTTAGGATAGGGCCGAGTAGGGGTAGAAAAACGGACTCCAACGGCAGATAGAATCTTGCCTTCCTGCTCACACCTGGTTAGAGTTTCCCTTACCTTGGGCCCAAACAGGGATGAGCCATCAAATGGGGTGGTGATAAAGGAAGACTTGAAAGGCTCCACAAAGGAACAGATGCAGCCAGGCTGGTCTACGCAGAACAATGCCTTAACTAGCGGCTCTACTCGAACCATCAGCTGCGTAAGACATGAGATGCATGGATAAGTTCACAATCGAATTTAGGATAGGGAGCTGTGTGTTAACTTTGTCGGCAACCCCTGCAGCTACCGCACCCTGGAGAGCATCTCCTAGCTCTTTCAGGAGATCTCTTTGTAGTCTTAGGGTTAGTGTCATCCAGGAAGGGTAATGCCAGTGCAGGAGACAGATTCCTCAAAGACCACCATGATAAGTGTCTTTTTTGTCTAGGAGCATCTCATAACCATACATCTTGTTCTATTTGCCAGGCATTCATTCTGAAAACCCCTTGCAGTAGACTTTCTTCCCTTTCCTTGTATCTTGAGAACCAGCGTCTTACGATTCTTGCTAAAGATACAATGGATTAAATCTCCCACCCCTACGGTCAGCTGTTATGGAAGAAAGTGAAAAAGGTGCAACTGGAATATTCCACTGTCCAGCCTTTGCCAGGCGTTTCTCCTGAGGTTGTTACAAACCCAGAGGCTCATCAAGATGAGTTGTCAGATTCCTCTACAGCAACCGTGTTGGAGCCCAGTGAGGTTCCAACTGACAGCACGTCCAATGAGACATTGCAGGCATCCATCTTGAACATTCAGGGGAAAGCACAGTTGATTTTTTCTGAGGGGCTTAGGGGAGTTCCTCAGATTTTAGTTGGAGATGTTCCAACTACAGTTCTCAACTGCAGTCCTTGGTCTGAGTCTTCAGTTTTTTGGAGGGGACATTCCCTTAAAAAAAGAAACAAACTTAAACATGTTTTTTCCTGCTCCTAGGGATCCTCAAAGTGAATGGCTGGCTTTCACTAAGGAACTATTCTCTACTTTAATGTCTTTAAAGCCTCCTCTAGGGGTTTCAGTTCCTGCTCTTCCTTAGTCCTCTACTCCCCTTAAAAGGCCTAGAGAACAGGATCCTTCTGAGACCGAATCAGATTCTGAAGACAAATCCCTTTCTTATCTACACAAATTCCTACTCTTTTGGACTATGGGTCAGAGGAGGAGGAATCCATTAGTCCTGATGCTACTTCTGAGGTAATTTCTTTTGGGGATACATTCTCTAGGGATGCTGGATGGATATTTTTTTTTTTTAAATTAGTATTGCGCTCAGGTCCCTGATATCCATAAGAGATGCTGTGAATTGCTACAGCTGGAGTCTCCTAAACCTGTGGCTATTCCTCCTGTTTTGCTGGATGTTTTTTTTACAATGCCTCTCATGCTCCTGATTCTTTACCCCTTGCCCCCAAGAAGCCTGATAGTCCTCTGGCACCCTATAAAAGTCCTGTTGCTGTACCTTCTGTGGTCTCTGTAGCCTCTGATAAGCAGTCTCAATCGTTTCCTTCGCCCAAGTAATTCACTTCTGACAAAAGACACCAGAACTACGGACTGGCAGTTTTACATTTCTGCTACCCTAGGTTTTAGGGTTATGACTTATCAGGCCCATATGTCTAAGTAGGGGTTGGCTCTTCTTTCTCAGGCCTGTCAACTTATTTCTGATTTTCCTGAGTGTGAGGGCAAAATGTCTGTTCTTTCCTCTCAAGTCATTCGTCATTCTATTAAATGTAGTTATGAAGCTGCAGATGCCTCTTCTAGGGGAGCTGGTTTTGGTTCAGTTGAGGAAGTATTTCAGCCACTACCTGATGATATTAAAGCTAAGTTGATGGATGCTCCCCTGGATTCTAAACTTTTGTTTGGGGAAGCTGCTGCTGGTTTAAGTCCCTTCAGGATAAGGGTTAGGCTTTACAGCAGCTTAAACATGGTTTTGTTTCTCCTGTGCCTAAATTTCAGAGGAACTATCCCGCTAAGCTTGCCTTTGTTCATAGACATTCCTGCAATTCTACTATAGGCAAGAAGAGTGGCAAACGGGCTCCTCCTGCTAAGGCTACTCAGTTTTCAGGGTTTCCAAAGCCTTCATTTCCAGACAAACTAGGTGCTGTACGACTATCCATCTCCTCCCAGCCACATTCCCCTTTTCTCTTCACCTTTCTCTTCCTCCTCCTGCTTGGCTTCATATCACTCAAGATTCTTAGGTTCTGACAATCATTTGTCAGGGGTACTTCATGTTGCAGAAATGCCAGCCTTCTTTTATTGGCATTCCTCAACCTCCTCAGGAACAGCTTCCCTTTTTCCCCAGAGGTTCTTCAAACTCTCGACTATTGGGTACTATTCAAGAGGTGTCTGTGCCCCAAAGGGGGAAAGGGTTCTACTCCAGGCTGTTTCTACTGCCAAGAAAAGAGGGCACTTGGAGACCTATTCTAGACCCCTTTCATCTAAACACTTTTTTTTTTTTTTTTTATACAAGTGCCTTCCTTTTGGATTTTGTCTCACCAGATTCTGTTTCCTCTACTGCTCCCTCAGGCTTATAAGGTGCGTCTCTGGATGTCAAGGATGCTTATCTCTATATTCCAATTCATCCTCTTTTCAGGAAATTTTTACATCTCTCCATTTCTTCATGGAATTTTCACTACTATGCTTTGCCCTTTGGCCTTTCTACTGCCCCAAGGGTGTTCACCAAATGCCCTGCTCCTGTGATTGCTTTTTGCAAACTGAGGGATCCAAATTTTTCCTTACTTAGACTATACGTTGATTCAAGTGTCCTCTGCATACAGTCTCTCAGTCTCTTGCAAAATCTTCATTTTGTGATTTCCTTTCTTCAGATCATAGGGTTCAAAATAAATTTCACAAAGTCTTTTCTGACTCCTCCTAAGGATCATGTTTTTCTGGGTTGCAGGATTCTGTCAGTGCCTACGACAGCATCCCTGCCCCTCCAAAGGCCTTAACACTCATTTCTTTTTTTCACACTCTTCTTCCTCTAGCTTCCCTTACCGCCAGGGAGTTTGAGAGCTCTGGGTTTCATGGCATCTTCCATTCTAATGCTCCCTCTGGCCAACTTCACATGAGAAAGTTTCAGTGGTATCTGAAGTCAGTGTGGCTTCAACATGCACATCTTCCAGATTTTGTAGTTCCTCTTCTTCCTTATCTCAAACAGGAACTTCACTGGAGGATTCAGCAGTTGTCTCTGAACCCAAGGATCCCTTTTCACCCCTCCCCCTCTCAGGGATTGTTCACAGTTGCTTCAGACATGAGTTGGGGGGTGACTTTTGGCTCCCTAAAAGTACAGAGTGTGGTCACCTTGCCAGCACAGGGAGCACATCAACGTTAAGGAGATGAGAGCTCTTCTGTTCGCCTTTCATACTTTTCATCATCTTCTCTCCAGGGCCTCTCAAGAACTTCACAGATAGTACCACAGTGATGTGGTATATCAACAAACTGGAAGGAACAAAATCCTACATTCTTTGCCAGTTGGCACTTCTGGTACATGATCTTGTCAAGTATTAAGTGACTCTTCAGGCGGTTTATATCCCTTCCGGTCAGAACATTACGGGAGACTATCTGAGCAGGTTCTTAACTCAGTCCCATGAATAGATGCTTCACAGGGATGTGTTTCTGGACATTATTCACCAGTGGGATAACTCCTCAAGTGGATCTTTTTGCCTCCCCTGTGAACAGACTTCTTCCACTTTGTGCTAGAGTCCCAGGTCCTCTGGTGTGGAAAGTGGACACCCTCTCATTCTCTTGGAAGGGGAGGTTTCTTTATGCATTCCCTCCCCTTCCTCTCATTCCAAAGTCCTGTTCACGAGTCAACAGGATGCTCCCAAAATCTTGATGACTCCCTCTTGGTCGCGACAGCACTGGTTCCCTCTATTTCTGCATCTAGCCAGGGGAAATCATCACAAGTTACCTCACAGGGTGGATTTCATCACACAAGACAAAGGATCTCTCATCCATCCCCATCTGTCCACACTTCAAATGACATTGTGGGTGACAGGGTTCTGATCCTTCACAGACACCTTTTTTCTGAGGACATGCTGCAAGCCCTGCAGGAGACCAGGAAACTTACTACTAGGAAATTCTCCTTATCCAAATGGAAGAGGTTTTCTATTTGGTGTCCGTCTTGTAATCTGAACCCATTTTCTGTGGATGTTCCTTTGGTGCTCTTATTTGTGTGAAATGTGCAATGCTGGTTTGGCCTATTTGTCTCTGCTTGTCTGCCTTTATCTCCTCCGTTTGATTCTAAATGCAAGGTTAAACAATTTCTCAAAGGTGTTTTTAATATTAGACCTCCCAGGAAGCCTGTGGTGCCTTCCCCGGGATCTAACTTTGGTTTTGGAGAAGCTAACTCAGGTTTCTATTGAACCTGCTGTTTCAGCTTCCTTGAAACATTGTTCTTAGAAGACTGTTCTGTTAGCTCTTACTTCTGCTAGACGGGTGTCGGAGTTGCAGGCCCTTATTGCTTGTCCTCCTTTTTTGATTTTTCATGCAAATAGGGTGTCCTTGTGTACTAATCCCTCCTTTAAGCCTAAGGTGGTTAATGAGTTTTCCCTTCATCAGTCTATTAATCTGCCAATTTTTTTCCCTTCTCCGCAGTCTGACAGTGAGAGGTTGCTGCATACTTTAGATGTCCATAGGTAACTTGGAATTTATTTGGATTACACTAAGGCTATTCGTAAATCTCAACAGATGTTTCTTTTTATCCTAGATCTTTGGGTCTAGCTGTATCCAAGCAAACTATTTATTCTTGGATTTCTAAGGCTATTTCTTTTTGTTACACCTCTCATGGCAAGAGCCTTCCTTCTTCAGTCAAGGCTCACTCTACTAGAGCTGTGGCTTCTTGAGCTTTTTTCAAGGGTTTAGATACTAATTTGATTATTGAAACAGCAACCTGGTCTTCTGTGCCTACCTTTACTAAACACTACAAGTTGGATAGTATCTCTAGAGCTAGGGCTGGTTTTGCTAGTGCCATTCTCCATGGCTTAAGGGACTCTCCTTCTCCTTTCCCCACCCAAGTTTCCTCTTTAGCTTTCGCACTCTCCCGAAGGGTACGAATACCGCAGCAGTGAATGTAAGGACATAGTACAGCTGTGTAAAATCTTACCATACTGGTAATGCCCTTGCCTTCACTGCTGCAGTATTTGCTCCCGCCCTCCTTCCACCTAGTCCTTTCCTTCCTGGATGTATAGGTTACCTCTTGGATTCCTTGGACTGGTGTTTCTACTGGGGCAATCGGGTCTGTTTATGGTAAGCCTGAATGTCACCTTTATGCCTTATGGTAAGGAAGGAATGTTGACTGACATTCAGGTGTGCCTTTTAAATGCAACAGGAAGTCTTTAGTATAGTGGCTGGATGATGGGCTTCCACGGCAGGGAATAACAAAAGTTCCAAATACTGTAGCAGTGAAGGCAAAGACATCTACCTTTATGGTAAGATTTTACACAACTGAACTTTCTTTGCCTAACATTATTTATCTCACCAGTCCAGCCATTAATATATAGGTTCATAGGTTGGTACTAGGCTATCAGCACTAGGGCCTATACAAGCCTAGCCATAACAATTCCCTGGCTATTTCTTCCCACAGTATTTACTTCCCTGGACCCCTGTCTAGCAGGGAGACTGACGTGATCCCAGAGGTGAATTTCCTATCTCACATTCAATCATCAAGGTTCCTTTTGAAGAGGGCCAAAGAGGTGCTCTGCTTGACATGTATGGGCAGTCTACTCCAGAGTTTGGGGAGTCTCTGGGACAGGAACCTATCCCTCCAGCTTGTTTTTTTCATTGTGATGACAAGGTTTAGATCCCTGGAGCGTGTCTCTCTAAGGGACTGAGATTTCTTTAAGTGTAGCATGTCCAACAGCTCTGTGTTTGACATGGCCTTGTATGTTAAGCAGAGATCACCTCTGAGTAGATGATATGCAACAGAGTATAGGTGGAGTTTTTTTTTTTTTTTTTTTTTTAGACTGTCAGCATAGGGCATCTGCTTTAGGCCTATGATTCTTTTAGTGAGGTATTTCTGCGGCCTTTCCAGTTGTTGCAGATGTCTTGAGAGGTACATACCAAAAGGGGCGTTGTATTAAGAAACAGTTCAAGCCGTGCCAATTGCAGAAGTGCAATAATCAAGTTTAGATTTACTTCTAACAATAAGCAAATCATCCAACTGACATGAGGGACACAGATCACTAGTGTTATCTGCTATTATCTTTAAATATGCATAGCATGTATTAGACTGTGCAAGAAATTTGTGCATTAGCACATCAATAACTGTATACTTAAGGAATCCATACTCAACTTCAAAGGAATAAAATATTGTAAAAGAAAAAAAATATCAAAATCACTAACCAAAGAAATCAAAGAGAACTTAAATCAACTTCTATGACAAAAATCACAAAAGCAATATACAACTTAAGTACAGTAAAGTTGTTCTAACCGTACAAGTTCTGCAAGCCAGACAAAAACTAACTCCTTTACGTTGCGCGCAGTCGCACTTATTTTTAAATGTAAAGATCAATAAATCACAAACCAAGGTAGGATTGTTTAGATATGCTCTGGATTTTCCTCTCTGCAGTCTGTGTGAATTTGTAGCTGTCTAGGCCCTTTGGGATGGCAGGAGCTTGCCTGTCCAAAACCTATTCCTTTCTAACAACCAACTGTGACATTAAAGATAAAACAATAAAATATGAATCAAAGTAAATCTTGTTAACAAGCTATCCCTTCCTACCTACAAACAGTGATAAATAACATATAAATTCATATAAAACTTCTCTTACCAGTCAACTCCATGGTAATTCACAAACCAAAGTAGGATTGTTTAGATATGCTCTGGATAAGTTCTTTTGGTAAAGTTTCTCTGGAAATGTGTAATGTGGGCTAAAGAATTAATCTCACTGACAACAAACATTGCTGAAGCATATGTCCATTTTCCAAATCTGTCCAATCCCCTAGATTATCTATTAAAGGAATGGACACATGAGCTTTCTTCAGACAGTTCCTTTTTTGTGGTAGCTGCTATGACCATGGCAACTACTGGTGGACCGATGCTCCGGTGTTTTTTGTCCTTATTCTATCTGACTTTTTCGGTATAGGTTCCACAATGTCCAAGTCCTTCCTTGGCAGCTGAGTCACTAAGTCTACAAGATACACTACAAGCAATACTACCCATGATGCAGATGAGCCAAGTACCAAAGGCTGTGAGGAATACAGACTAGTCTGATGAAGAATCATTGGTAGACCAGTCCTTTGTTGCTTCTTCAATTCAAAGATCTCAGCAAAGGTGAAATCTTCCAAGGGTGATCTATGTGAGCCCTTACATTCATGCAAATCTGTATCTTTGGTGACTAACTGTGAATGAGTCCAATTGCTTCCATTTGCATGTCTGTTTTCTATGACCTTTTGTTGGGAGGTGAGCAGAAGGATCTGAATCAGACTGGTAACTCGCGTAGTAAGTGGCCTCTGATCCTACTGGTACAGACTGTCTCAGTCGAGGAGGATGAGTAGTAGGAACAGCAATACCCCCCTGGGATTGGGATGGAGCCAAGCTGGAAAATGGCACCTTTTATTTTAGTCCAGCCAAAACCTTTTCAAAGGCTTCAAAGGCAGAGGCTGCAATCGGTGGCGAAGGAAGTCTTCTGCCATCTAAGGCAGGTGAAGAAAATTTCTCAGTCTCAACAGGCCTCGACTCTGAGACCAACCTCAGCCCAGAGCTGTTGACAGCCAAGGTTTCAAGGGGTTGGGACAACTCCAAGAATTTTGGAGTTGACCCATGTCCCCGAGTCTCTGTATCTACACTTCATCTCAGAGACTTCCCTCAATCCAACAGCCTTGGAGTCAAGACAGTCAGGGATGTTACCAGACTCATTGTTGCTTGGAGTACCCACTCTGACTGAGAGGCACCAACAGAACTTGGATCCATGGAAACTGATATAACATAGGAGAGGTTGTTGGACCAGTACCAAGCATACTTGAAGTGGACAGCACTGACAGAACTGGTGAATTCAACTTCTAGGGTGTTTTTGGATCCTAGAACAACTTTTGAGACTTCTCAGATTTCTTTTCCTCAACCTTTTCCTTAGTTTTGTCTTTCTCGGCTTTGGCTGATCCATCTACTTCGCTGGTGATTCTGAAGAAACAGGTGTCAAAGGAAGAGCAGACCCTGTCTGAGGGGGGAAGAAGACCTTTCACAATAAGTTTCTCTTTCCTAGTTTGGATGGCTCTAGAGCCAAAAGAAGCACAGTTCCCACAATCTACATCGAAGTGGGCAGCACCCAAGCAGCATAAACATAGAGTGTGCGAGTGTGCGTTCTGCAGGGGAGGGGAATCTTATGCCTGCAAGCCATGCACTTCTTAAACCCTTGTATTTTATCTGCCATTATACTAAGCAAAAACTATGAGTATAATAAGTGCTGTAAGTACTCACAGATCCACTGAAAGGTCTTAACACACTTCCAAGATTACACGCAACAAATATGAGCTGCACCTCAAAGATCAGCACCAATATAAAAAAAATCAAACACCTCCTAACTTATCATTTTGATAGGTTAACACACATTCCACAAAAACTACTTAAGACTATACTATTAAACCATTAGAATAACTATTAGAGTTAAGTTCCTATTCTACAAAATTGGTAAGATAGGAGCACGGTAAATCAACATAAATATTTATTATCATGAATATAAGTATTTCTGTAAGGATTAAAAACAATCTTATCTTTGAAGAGGAACCCTAAAATACATGACTGATCACTTCACGCAGCAAACGAGATCTGCAATACCAGGGTGGAGAAGATGGAATTTCGAGTAGGGAAGAGTCAGAGCTCTGGATACACAAACTCTCAAAAATGGTGCTGAGGTAAAATCTGGTTGAATCCTAAACTCAAAGGTTGAATCAGATGAAAACAGAGAGCATCGGAGCTACTGTTAACAAGGATTACATAAAGTAAGCCCCCACCCCAAAAACAAGGGATGCAGTACTTATTTGCCTTAATTCATAATCAAAAATTAAATATTCCAGGATATCCAAGTACATAGAACAGTTGTAAAAATTGATATAAACAGTTTGTCTCCAAGTATCAAGATATTTTAATTGTGAATTTTCAGAAGCCATATTCAATAAACAAATTCTATGGAAAATTTTGGTGGCTTGTATTACTGATATAGAATTCCTGCCTGTATACTCGCTATAGTGTCAATGCATTTGCCTTTCTTCTAAAATTACTCTGAGTCTAAAATCTTGCACTACAAATGCCATGACAGGATAGCACATGACATTACACTCGGCCTCTAATCTCCTTAAAGCTGTACATTTCCTGACCACAATTCCCATTATACCATGTTCTTATAGACATGCCAACATGAAAATCATACAAGTCCTTAAAATAGTCTACTAATAAAATCTTTTGTTAAGGCTTTTTGTTTCTAAATTAGTATAAGAAACAAGAAAGTATTACTACTACAACCCACCAAGATTCCAGAAAGCAGAGGAGGAATTCCAGAGGTCTTATACTCTATCCACAAACTCCCAGGGAGACAGGAGAACAAAACAGTGGACAGGGGTGAGGGAAATACAATACCTGGGCAATCTCGACTGGAACCTAGACTACAACCCAGGTCCCAGGCTCAGACAGAGGAAACAGCCACAATAACAGGTACAATAGTGGAGTGATCCAAGCAGTAGAGAACTAAAAGAGTGACTTTCTACCAGATATAAGTATTTTTTGTGGCTTTCCCACTGTTATTAAGCTAGCGACTGTATTTCGCCTGTTTTACTGCTACTTTAAGTGATTTCTGCATTTTACACTGTTTATTGCACTTTAAGTTACTAATTGTTGCAAATTGTTTCTGTAGGCTACACACTAAAGCCGATTTACAGCATTTATAGCATTTACTGTCTGTTTTTTCCTCATCTCTGTAATAAAACAAAAAATCTCTTGTTTTCCCACCTTACTGAACTAGAGTAGTCCAGTTTCAGAGTTGCTGATCCCTGGGCTTTGTTTTTAGTTCCTGTTACTGATCCATTGCCTTATTAGGAAGGAGGGAAGTTTCTTTGCTTACCAGTGGCAGTGGGAAGCACTGAGCAGCCTTTTTGTCCGAATTGGTGAAGTTTCAGCCAGAAACTAGTAGCCTATTGGTCGTTTTGGGCCAATTCCTAGCTCCTTTCAGCCCCTGCTATAAAACACGCTAAACACGCGTTTTCCAGCTTGTACCAACTCAGCACAGATCCTCGTGGTGGCCTGCAGAGTGATCCAAGCAGCAGAGAGCTAAAAGAGTGACTTTCTACCAGATATAAGTATTTTTGTGGCTTTCCCACTGTTATTAAGCTAGCGACTGCATTTCGCCTGTTTTACTGCTACTTTAAGTGATTTCTGCATTTTACACTGTTTATTGCACTTTAAGTTACTAATTGTTGCAAATTGTTTCTGTAGGCTACACACTAAAGTGCTAGCCGATTTACAGCATTTATAGCATTTACTGTCTGTTTTTTCCTTATCTCTGTAATAAAACAAAAATCTCTTGTTTTCCGCCTTACTGAACTAGAGTAGTCCAGTTTCAGAGTTGCTGATCCCTGGGCTTTGTTTTAGTTCCTGTTACTGAACCATTGCCTTATTAGGAAGGAGGGAAGTTTCTTTGCTTACGAGTGGGAGTGGGAAGCACTGAGCCTTTTTGTCCGAGTTGGTGAAGTTTCTGCCAGAAACTAGTAGTCTATTGGTCGTTTTGGGCCAATTCCTAGCTCCCTTCAGCCCCTGCTATAAAACACGCTAAACTGTACTGCTGATCTAACCAGCATATCCTATAACTGAAAAGTTCATCTCTACTTGATTCCCAAGTAGACTATTCTCTATCTGTAAAGCCTAGCACTTACTCCTACAGTACTTGCACCTTGATAAAGCACTCTTATTATAGATAGTACCCCACCAGCCTAAAACCCACTTCCCGAGTCCTTTGAAAGTTCTTTATCTACTACTTCTAGTATGTCGAGGGATCAGTTGCTAGTGTCCTCTCCAGCTCAACTGGTGAACCTGGGAATATTGAGGCAATGTTACAATTGCCTCATGTACACAGACAATCCTCTCCTTCTCCCACAAAACACAAATACATGCGAGATGCAACTATCCAAACTGGAGGCTGAGCTCTCTCAACATAGGACTGGCAAGACCAGACAGGAGGAGAAGGTAACCACACACAATACATACCCAGTCACACATGGTACCATCACAACTTCAAATCATACACATACTCACACAAAGACATACTGGAGGCTCTGATCAAAAATTTACCAAAACAGCAGAGGCCACCAAAGCAGACACCCAAACAACTACCACCTCACGACCCAACACATGCAACACATAGACCACACAGTCAGAGTGTCAAACAGTCACAGCCCTTAAGGCCAAACAAAATGCCAGACACACTTGTCATTGGTGATTCCATAGTCAGACACACTGACGTCCCGCTCACCAGACTGAGTAAGGAGAAGGTCACAGTAAGCTGCCTGTCAGGCGCTAGAATCCGCCACATAACGCAAGCACTCAGGTCTCTCAACAGCAGGTACAAGTACGACTCAGTCATTGTCCACGCTGGTGTCAACGACCTGAGACGTACCTCCTTGGACTACATGAAAAGGGACATCGAGGAGCTCTCTGATTATGCAGCCCAGACAGGTATGACCCTGACCTTGAGCAGTATCCTACCTTCACCTAGAATGATGCCACAATACAGTGATAAGATGATCAGCTTTAATAATTGGCTTAAATTCTGGTGTCATTCAAAGGGGATCCAATGTCTGTCTGCCTGGGATGACATGCTGGACAAGCCACGCTGCAAGGGACGGCTTGCACCTGTCACCCTGGGCTTCCGGATATTGGCAAAGGCTCTTGCCACCCCATAGTGCCTTTTTAGGCAAGGCTCAAATTCTAAACCTACCACCCTAGAACACCAAAAGGAAAAAAACTAAGGGTAATGCTGCTCAATGCCAGAAGTCTCAATCTCAAGATGCACGACTCGAGGCCCTTCTCAATATGGAGAACATCGATGTCTGTGCTGTGACAGAAACCTGGTTCAAGGCTCCTGAGAGCACCCCAGCACTAACAGGTTTCACCTCATATCATGCTCCGCCCCAAAATCCGGACAACACCAAGAAAGGGGGGTGTCCATATTCATAAAGGACACCCACACCTCAAGGTTGGTGGCAACGCAAGCATCGGAGACCATCCAGGTGCAATTAACCATAGGCAAGACTGCTCTGCAATTTGTAGCATGTTACAGGCCACCCTCTCAAACTCAGGAACCTCACATGGCCTTCCTGAAAACATTGGAGGGATAAATGTATCTCCAAACACCATCATACTAGGTGACTTCAACTACCCTAATATAGACTGGGAACACTACTCAAGCCCGAACACTCTAACCCAAAGATTCCTGGAGTTCATAAACTCAAATGCCATGGAACAACTAGTCACCATCCCCACAAGAGGTGAAAACATACTTGATCTCATCATCACGAACATGGGATCAAAATGTTCAACACCGAAGTATACCCCTCACTGGTGAGATCAGATCATAAACTAATCTCGCTGGAGGTCCTCATCCCGCCCACCTGAAACAAAAAGACCACAGTGAAAAACTTCTCAAAAGCCGATTTCACACTTCTAAAACTAGTGTGGTCTCCTTTAAGGCCCCTGAGCCAGTGGTAAACATTACTCAAACCGCTGAATCACTTACAAATGCCTTCTACCAGCACCTACAGGACTGCATGGATCAGGCAATCCCAAACAAAACTAAGACTCTCTGTACCAAAGGCAAGCGTCCAGTCCGGTGGACCCCAGCCATAAACAAGCTCTACAACAAAAGGAGGAAGCTACTACAAGATAGAGCAAAATCCTTGAAAGGTAAGACACCTTTGATCATTATAAGTAAAAACTAAGAGCTCTCATAAAATCATCCAAGGCAAATTTTGAGAGAAAAATCGCCAAGGACTCTAAAGACAATCATAAGGCCTTCTTTAGCTATGTTAGAAACCTAGGAGGAAACTCCCAGATATGCTCAGAATTAGTTCAAAATGATGTGAAAATTACTGAACCTACACACATTGCTAACATACTGGCTGACAGGTTCAGTGCAAACTTCTCCCCCTCCCCAAAAGGAGAGATATCTATTCCAGAGGATTGTAGCCCCCAAACATCTCCAACGCCCAGGTGAGAACTGCCCTCACTAAGGCAAAAACACAGCATCCATGGGACCGGATGGTGTCCCCGGCTGTGTGCTTCATGAACTCAACGAGGAATTAAACCCACAGTTAGGACAGCTGTTTAATCTTAGCCTCACCTCAGGATACGCACCCAAGGAGTGGCGCACGGCGACTGTGGTCCCACTTCATAAGGCGGTGCCTCCACAGACCCTGGAAATTACCACCCCATTAGCTTGACAAGCCTTATCTGCAAAGCCATGGAGAGGATCATAATGGAACTCATAAATAAAGACATAGGGAACTTGCAGACTTTGGATCCAACCCAGTTTGGCTTTGTCAAAGGCAGATCCTGCCTCTTAAACTTGGTTGACTTTTGAGACAGTCACCAAGGCCATTGATGAGGGAAAGGCAGTCCATACAGCCTACCTCGACCTGGCAAAGGCCTTGACACAATACCCCACTCAGGTATCATCGAAAAACTCATCAGCTTGAATGTAAACCCATACATCACAAGATGGGTTGCAAACTGGCTAAGCGACAGAACCCACAGGGTCAGAGTTGCTGGAGCCATGTCAGACTCAAAGCCTGTCACAAGTGGTGTCCCACAGGGCTCAGTCCTGGGTCCACTCTTGTTCGGCATCTACTTTTCTGAAGTACAAGCAAACACAGGAGGGTTATGGCTGACAAAGTTTGCAGATGACTGCAAACTGGGCGCCATAGTCGAAAACACATCTGACACAGATATCCTCCAGAAGGGCCTCACAGAAACGGATAACTGGTGCCAGAGCCATGGCCTGAAGTTAAACGCCAAAAATGCATAGTCATACCCTTCGGGAAAAACAAGGTTACCCCTAGCTACCATATAGGTGGCAATCCACTGAGCACAGAAAAGTCATCAGGGATCTGGGGACCCAAGTTGACAGTAGCCTTCGCTTGACACTCATGTTGCTAAAGTAGTTAGGAAAACCTTCTATATCGCCCACCTGATCATGAAGGGATTCACATCTAGATCAAGGGAGGTCATCGTCCCCCTGTACTCATCACTCATTAGACCTATGATTGAGTACAATGCCCGCTCGAATGTATCTGACCAAACACCTGATGCAGCTTGAAAGGCCCCAAAAGTTCCTCACCAAAAGGATAAAGGGTCTCAAAAATATGTCTTATGCTGCCCGACTGAAAGAACTCCAGCTCTAGTCAGTCTCATACCGCTTGCTCAGAGGTGACCTGTGCCTGACATATAAGGCCATGTCAAACCCAGATTTGATGAATATGCTTCACCTCAAAAAATCTAGATCCCTCAGAACCACAAGGGCGGGAGACTTAAACCTTGACACGGTTATAAATAGAACGTGCTGGAGGGACAGATTCATCACCCAGAGACTCCCTATGCTGTGGAACAAAATCCCGGTACATGTGAGGCAGAGCACCTCGCTGGCCTTGTTCAAGAGGAATCTTGACCAATGGATGGGAGATCACAGATATACCCCAGGGATTACTTCAGTGTCACTGCTTGACAGAGGCACAGAAAAATGATAGGCATAGTTTTATTCAAACTAAAGGGGTGGCGAAAGCCACATAACTATGGGCTAGGCTTATAAATGCCCTTGGGCAGATAGCCTAGTATGAACCTATGAACCTATAATAACAACAACAACAGGCACCACAATAACAGGTGCTCCACTTATCTGGAATCACTCTGTTAAAGCACTGACCGAAGAGGAAAAAAGTGTGTTGTCCAAAGGACTTATTTTTGCACCAAGCTGCAGGAGTGAGGTTGCTCAAGTACTGATAGACCTTAAAATGTTTGTGAGGAAGCTCAACTTAAGGGTACAGTTTCATGGCAAAAGTAATGACACTGAAAATAAGCCTATTGATGAAACTATAAAAAGGCCTAGCAGCTATTGTCCACCACTACATCAAACACTAGCTGATTTCGAAGTGAAATGTGAGATGGATATCAGGAAACTGCTTAAAAAAAAACCTCCAAAGAAAAAACTTTATAACTTAACACAGGGAGAAAGAAAAGCATTGCTTGAGCTAGGCAATGAAATCCAGGCGTGTAATGAAGGCAGACAAGGGAGGAGGTATACTTGTGACTGATACCACTAGCTGCAACCAAAAGAGAGAAGATGCTGGAGGATAACAGATTTTATGAGTTATTTACCATGGATGACATAAAAAGAGCCTATGATTTATGGAACACTAACCTCACCACATTATGGGAAGAAAAACTTATCACTGAAAATCTTTATAATTATTTATGGAGCCCATGCCCACGTTTACCTTACTTTTTTGGAATACCAAAGCCACAGAAGAACAGAGAAGACCCACCTTATAGACCGGTGGTAGCAAGTGGAGGTTCCCTTACTGAAGCCACAGCCATTTACCTTGATTACTTGCTGAAACCTCTAGCAGAAAAGAATAAGTCATATATAAGAGATTCAATGGATTTTTTGAAGAAAATAAAAAACATTACAGTGGAAGCTGATAGTATTTTGGTAACTACTGATGTGGAATCCTTGTACACAGTGCTCCCTCACAATTACTGTATAACAGCGGCTATGGAGTCTTTTAAGAAACATAATCAGGGTACACAGGCACAACTGCAAAAGTTAAGCAAGCTAATTTAATCTTGTACTGACTTCAATTTCTTTACTTTCAATGGCAAACACTACAAACAAAAAAACTGGTATAGCAATGGGGGCTGCCATGGCTCCCAGCATAGCTAACATAGCCCTGGGCAAATGGGAGGAGGACTTTGTGTTAAACAACACAGACTACATGCAGCATATCACATGCTATTTACGTTTTATTGACGATGTCTTTATTGTGTGGGAAGGTGACACCTTGCAGCTTGGAGATTTTATCACTTACCTCAATCAAACAACCCCCTACCTGAAGTTTACCTCTTCCCATAGCTGTACTTCAACCACTTTCTTAGATATGCAGATTTCCAAGGACATCAACAATAACAGAATCACCATTGATCTATTCAGAAAACTAACAAGGGTTAACTTATTACTCCACAGTAAAAGTCTACATCCTTCAAAAACCAAGTATAATGTAGTGAAATCCCAAGGCTATAGATTAGCTCGAATCACCACAGAGATGGAACCATTTTTGAGAAACCTGAACAACTTAGAGAATGATTTTCTAGTGAGAGGCTATGAAAGTCAGATGTTAAAAAAACATCCTGGAACCCATTATAGAACTGAAAAGGACAGAAGCACCTTCACTCAACCTCCCCAGTAGAAAAATGTTAAGTAATCCCACAGAGAATAACAAAAGCAAAAATAGCTGCATCCTGACATACACTTTGGATTATCACAGTATCAAAAATATTATTGAAGAAAACTGGGACACTGTCACAGGAAACCCTTTTCTGATTAACATCTTAGGTGAAGCCCCATCATTTGTTTATAGGAAGGCCAGGAATATTAGAAGTTTTGTTGAATTTAAACCTAGACCATGTGAGAAAAGCACTAAAAGATGTGAAACTAATTGTACATTTTGTATATTTATACAGCAAGGTGATAGTTTTTATTGCCCTTATTTAAAGATCATCATTAAAACCAGTGCAGGGGGTGACTAACACTAAAAAAGTAATTTACAGGGCACAGTGCAATGAATGTGATGCATTCTATGTGGGCAAGACTGTAAATAAACAAGCGCAGGATTTCATGTCATCTGTCAGAAATCCGCTCTGGATGTAAAAATAACGCACTAGCCAAACACCTTTCTCTTCATAAAAGACACACAGGTTTTAAGTTCCAAATCCTGGATCGCATAGACATGGGTGATCTTGAAGGAGACATCCCGAATATTCTAGAAAAACAGGAACTCGTGGCAATTAAAGCTGAACTCTTTTAGAAAGCCTGGACTAAACTACTACTGTTCAATAAAAAGTGCACTGGAACTTAGAAAATTGCCACATTGTTTACATGACTAAGTGTATTTTATTTTATTTTTTCTACAAATTGGTTTTAAATACCATTTTAAATCATTTGACATTTAAGTGTATATTTTGTTTCCATCATCATACATACATATTTTTTTTACTTTTTTCTGGTTCTCTTTTTTTCCACTTTATTCAAAATGATGGTAATAACAATACCAACTAATTATACAATTATACAGGATTTTAGGGTTCTTGTACACAGACCTGAAGAAGTCTAGAAGGACGAAAGCGATCTTTGTTAACAATAGGTTATGAAAATAGAAACTGATTTTTACATGCAAAATGTATATGTATATATTTATATATAATTTTTGATCGCAAAATGAACTAAGGTTGATATATTTCCAGCCATGTAGTATATTGCCTTGTATAAAATCAGAGACTTAATTTGGTTAAATAAGATGTACCATTAAAGTACATTAGGGCTATATATTATTATGACAGCTACTAGGTAGGGCAGGACCAGCTCGAATGTCACACTGATGGGGGAAGGGATGTGAATTTAACATGTGTACCAATAACACTTTGTTTTACAGCACAGTAAACCACTTCCATGCCTGATAAGTATATACTATCTTTAGAAAGCTTGTGAGGAAATTATTACTCTATTTTTGTTTTACTTGGATTGCTTGTCCATGTACTTAATAAAGGATTTTCGACTGGAAACAGACTGCCTGCCTTGCTTGGATTACTTTCGATTACTTAGTAATACTGTAGAATTATATATTTTCTATTATTACTTTTTGACTTGACGAGTTTACGTTCGCTACTTCTACTACTATTGTCTGATCTGATTAATATACATTGATTAACTAGAAATATATGGACTGAAAATCTTCCACTAGAAATATATGGACTGAAAATCTTCCACACAGAGAAGTTTCTTACACTGTAAAGTTATGTATTTTCTATCAGGTTAGATCAGGAATACTTCCAAGATAGCTGCACACCATTCAATAGATTAACTACAACTCTCCCAGTATGGAAAAAGAAATGATCATAAAAAGCATTCCATGCCAGGTAAAATTCAGTTACTGGCTAGTAATTATACTACCAGGATAACAACAAAGAAGAAAACTGGAGAAAATAACTGAAGATCCATCAGAAAAGAAGACAAAAGCCCTGGCTGGGAAGAATCCTACAGTTCTTCACCAAAAGGAAATCCAGCTTTGGTACAGGATATGGTTTTCAGCAATTTAGAGGAAAAATAAATCACAGGCAATTAAGAGATGTACAGAATAAGGGAACCAATGAAGGAATATATCCATTAAATAACAAAATGTTGAAAATAAAGTCTGAAGAATCTAACTATTGAGATGAACTGATGACACTTAAAATCGGAGGATGAAAATAAAATGGTTTGCTAAGCATACTGCTACTCAAGAAGAGATGCTTCAAAAAAGTAGAGCAAGAAGACAGCACACAGAGAAAGCACAGTCCTCTTCAATTTATCTAAAGGGCAGCCATCAATTTGGGGCATCTGCTCCTATATGGAGGGGTACATGTGATTTGTTGAAAATGTACAAAGTTTTCTTTGTTCTAAGTTCCAAGTGGATGAGGAGCTTTGCAAATTTTATTCATTTTTACGTAAATGTTTTTATTTAAGCAAATAATTTTGAAAACTTTGACACAGGCACATACTACTATTTATTTATTTAACATTTGTTTAATGGGAAAGTCCGACTGGGACAGAGACCATTTTCAGAAGAGGCCAGGGAGAAATGGTGCAGATGCATGTCTTTGGAATGTGGAAAAAAGACAGAACACTCATAGGAAACTCATACAAATGCAGGGAGGATATGCAGACTCTGCACAGAAGGCACCCCCAGCCAAGAACTGATCCAGAGAACCTCTTGCTCTGAGTCAACAATGCTAACCTCTGCACCATTGCATTGTCCTTTATAATACTATATTAAATTTTATGGAAGTATAAATAAGCACTTGGGATGATGTTCCACAGCAGGGCTTTTTTTTTTTTTTATTTGAGAGGGCAATGTGTGTAAGGCCCAAATACTGCAATGAAAAAGCAGCCAAAATCTGTATCGATAAAGATGCAATCATACCAACAAAAAGAGTTGCATCTGACAAAATTGTGGCAGAAATGAAACACACTAGAAATAAAGAGAGAGCACTGTTTGTGGAAAATGTCTACTCATTGTAAACCAGGCAAAAGAAAAGAAACTTTACCCCAGTGATTACAGTGTCAAGAGGAAGGTGCAAGATTCAAGCTGCTCCATTCATCTTCCTTCAGAATATTTTTTCCCCTGAAGGATCAAAATGCATTTTTCATGTACAACAAGGTAAAGAAAAAAATTATCTAACAAAGACTGAGTCAACATACAGTGCTTCTCGCTTTTATGACAGTAACAGAGACCACAGAGACACTCTGCCAGTGAAACCTTTCCTTTATTCCAAAGGAAAATGCTTGAGACAGAAAAAAAAGCCATTAACAAGAATCAAGAGTAACTTGGACTTGAGCCAGGGAGAAGTGTGACAGATATGATCAGGATCAGCTACACTGTAAAATGACTGAATCAATGGGAGACTTTAAAGCATCAATCTTATTAGATATAAGAACAGATATGTAAAAGTTGGGTTTGTTAGAAAAATACTAGATTTTCATTTACTGTGTTAAACTTCTGAATAAGCTGCAAAGCATATTCTCCATTTTAAATCAGTAATATGTAGAAATACTGAAGTGACTGATGAAATAACTGTTGGTGGGAAGCCTTCTAGCTTATCAGTGGGAGTGGCAACCACTAGGTAACCTGTCTACCACATGAGGAGAGGTTCTGGCCCAAAAATTGTAGTTATTGGCCGCTTGGGCAATCTCTTCCATCTCTCTCAACTTTGATTTGAAAGCTTGCATTTGCACATGTTTCTGTCCTGTAACTAGTCTAATGCAGATACAGATTCTCAGTTTTAGCACTTAAATTTGCTTATTCGTGCTCAGCACTTTTTCAGAACTTGTAAGCACTAAATAAGCTACTAATTACTATAGCACTCAACCTTCCTCATTACCTAGAGGAAAACAAGTTTTTGTACTTAATTTTCTCACTTGCTTAGAGAAAAACAGCTCTTGTACTCGCTTTCCTCACTTATCTAGAGGAAAACAGTTTTTTCTTCAGGCATGTCCAAGGGTCAGCTCCCAGTGTTCTCTCCTGTCTATCTTATGAATCTGGGCATCTTGAGGTAATGTAGAAATTGCCTCATGTACACAGACAACCCTCTCCTTCTACCACCCAACACTACAACCTGTGAGAGATGAACGTATCTAGCCAAACTGGAGGAAAAGCTCTCTCCAAGCAAGACTGAACTTGACAGTCATGAGAAGGTAAACATTTGCACCACACCGAACTTTTAGTCTCACTAAATCTACACCACCAAAATTCTCACACAGTAACACAAAAACATTCGCAGAGGCTCTCAATAATAATCTGTCTAAGCAAAAGAGACCTCCAAAGCAGAAACGCAATCTCCCCAAACACAACCCAAATGACACATAGCCCACAGACTCAGTGTGCCACTCAACCACAGCCAATAAGGCCAAACAACGTACCCAACAAACTAGTCATAGGTGAATCTATAAGTCAGGCACACTGATGTCCCACTCACCAGGTTAAACAAGGAGAGGGTTACTGTCAGCTGCCTGCAAGGGGCCAGGATCATCCACATAACACACACACTCAGGTCACTCCACAAGTACAGATATGACTCTGTCATTGCCCATGTTGGTGTGAATGACCCGAGATGTACCTCCCTGGACTACATGAAGAGAGACATGGAAGAGCTCTCCGATCTTATAGCCCAGGCAGGTATGACCCTAGCCCTGAGTAGCATTCTGCCATTGCCCATAATTATACCGCAGTACAAGGACAAAATGATTGCCTTCAACAACTGGCTAAGCTTCTAGTGTCATTCTAAGGGGATCCAGTATCTGCCTGCTTGGGATGACATGGTCGACAGACCACAATGATTTGCCACAGATGGCCTGCACCTGTCACCCCTGGGATTCTGGACACTGGCTAAGGCTCTTAATGCCCCTATAGTGCCTTTTTTAGGCAAGGTTCAAATGACAAATTCACCACAGTAACAGGAACAGGCAAGCAAAAACTGAGGGTAATGCTACTCAATGCTAGAAGTCTAAATCTCAAAATGCACTCACTTGAGACACTCCTTAAAATGGAGAACATCGATATCTGTGCAGTGACTGAGATCTGGTTCAAGGCTCCAGAGGGCACCCTTGCACTACCAGGCTATAACTCATACTACACTTTTCAGCCATGTAACCTGGACCGAAACACCAAAGGCGGAGGTGTGTCCATATTCATTAGGGATATCCACACCTCCAGCTAGTTGCTCAGCATAATGCATCCAGGGTTATCCAAGTGCAACTAACTCTGGGCAAAACTGCAATCCAAATTGTAGCTTGCTACAGATCTCCCACCATGCTCCAGGATTCCAACTCCTCTTTTCTTGATTCACTGGAAAATATTAGGGTTCAACCAAACACCCTAATAATGGGCGACTTCGACTACTCCACCATTAACTGGGAAAACTACTTGTGTACCAACTCCTTAGCTCAATGCTTTCTGGAATTCATAAACTCCAATGCCCTGGATCAACTTATCCACACCCTCACCAGGGGCAATAATATCCTAGACCTAGTCATTACCAACATGAGTGACCGGTGTTCCACAACTGAAGTCAACTCCTCGTTGGTCCGATCTGACCATAAGCTAATCCCTCTGGATAGCCACATCCCGCCCCCACCCCCCATTAAGACTAAGATTAAGACCCAGACTAGCTCTGTGCCATTAACTAAAACAAACAACTAGCTAAGATGATAAGTACTTTGTATACTGTGATAAAGGAATATGTATCCTGTCTAACTGTCATTATACTGCCTACCGTCCTTGCTAATATGTTATTAATGTTACATTTGTAGTAATCTCAGAAATAGTAATGGCAGTCTTGTATGTAAATAGCCTATGTTTTTGTTAAGTTCTTTCAGCTCATTTACTGTACCTAATTATCAATGTAACTCTGTTGGAGCTTTTCTTCCCGGGCCTCCGCTGAAAAAGGACATGTATCCAGTTGGACCATCCCGGTTAACAAATGTAAAATAAATAAAATAAAATAAATAAATAAATTAGGGAAACCACAGTAAAAAATTTCTCCAAAGCCAACTTCATGCTTAAGACAGAAGTCGTAAACTTCATGACAGCCATGCAGATGGACAATACAATTACAACTGCTGAATCCAACACAAATGGACTCTATAAGCACTTACACGAGTGCATGGATCGTGCTATCCCAAACAGAACCAAGACACTAACCTCCAAAAAAAGGAAGCCAATCTGGTGGTCTCCTGCCATAAACAAACTGTACAATAGAAAGAAGAAACTGTTGCAAAAGACAGTAAAATCCCATGAGTGGAGGAGCTCCCTGGTCAGCCTCAGTAAGAAGCTGAGATCCCTTATAAGACCCTCCAAAGTTAGCTACGAAAAAAAAAATTGCCACTAATTCTAAGGACAACCACAAAGCATTCTATAGCTATATCAAGAATCTCGATGGCAACACCCAGATCTGCTCCGAGTTACAGCACAATGGCACGAAAATTACAAAACCAACTGATATTGCCAACATCCTGGCAGATGGGTTCAGTGCTAACTTTACCCCCCTCCCACCCCCTAAAGGGCCCATATCTATGCAGGAAGAATGCAGAGTCCCTGTAATCACAACTATGCAGGCAAAAGCTGCACTCTAAAGCCAAAAGTACAGCATCCATAGGACCGGACAACATCCCAGGCTGCGTTTTACACAAACTTCAGAACGAACTGGCTCCCCCACTTAAGCACCATGTTCAATCATAGCCTCGCATCAGGCTTTGTGCCCACTGAAGGGCACACAGCAACAGTTATCCCAATCCACAAAGGGGGAGCCACCACTGATCCCGGGAACTATCGACCTATTAGCCTGCCGAGCCTGGTTTGCAAGGCCATGGAACATATCATCATGGAACTCAAACAAAGACATTGGTAACCACCAAACTCTGGATCCCACCCAGTCCGGGATTGTGAAAGGCAGATCATGCCTCCTGAACCTGATTTGAGGCAGTCACCAAAGCCGTAGATGAGGTTTAAGGTGGTTCACACAGCCTACCTTGACCTCGCCAAGGCTTTTGACACCATCCCCCATTCTGGAATTATAGCTAAACTCATTAAACTAGGTATACATCCCTACGTCACAAGATGGGTTGCCAACTGGCTCACTGGCAGAACCCACACTGTAAAAGTCGCAGACTCCAAATCTGACATCAAAGCAGTGACAAGTGGAGTACCACAGGCTTCCGTCCTGGGACCTCTCCTGTTTGGTAGCTACTTCTCTGAAGTACAGGCTAACACAGAAGGCCTCTGGCTAACGCAGTTCGCAGATGACTGCAAACTAGGAGCCACAGTCAAGTCCCCAAATGATGTGGACATCCTACATAAGGGCCTCGCTGAGACAGATGCCTGGTGTCACAGCCTTGTCCTCCAGCTCAATGCCAAAAAGTGCAATGTCATCCCCTTTGGTAAAAACTCTGTACCCATGAACTACCACATAGGCAGCGATCTACTTAATGAATGTGTGATAAGAGACCTTGGGACCCAGGTGGACAGTAGTCTCTCCTTTGATAGTTACATCACCACAGTAGTCAGGAAGTCCTTCTACATGGCACACCTCATCATAAAAGGGCTCTCATTCAGGAAAAAAAAGAGGTCATTGTTCCCCTCTACTCGACACTCATTAGACCCATTATAGAGTACAACGCCCCTTTTGGAATGTACCTCAAGACATCTGCAGCAGCTGGGAAGGCCACAGAAGTATCTCACACAGAGGATTACTGGCCTCAAACAAATGCCCTACACTGACAGTCTCAAAAAACTCCAGCTTTACTCCATAGCATATCACCAACTCCGAGGTGATCTCTGCCTAACATATAAAGCTATGTCAAACCCAGAGCTGTTGGACATGCTACACCTAAAAAAATCCCAATCCCTCTGAGCTACACGCTCTAGGGACCTAAACCTTGTCACCACAATAAACAGGAAATGCTGCAGGGATAGATTCCTGCCCCAGAGACTTCCCATACTCTGGAAAAGGCTACCCATCTATGTCAAGCAAAGTTCTTCATTAGCACTCTTCAAGAAAAATCTTGATGAGTGGATGGGAAATGGGAAATACACCCCGGGAATCACTTGCGTGTGTCTGCTCGACAGTGGCACAGGAAAATAACTTTCTTGGGTGGCGTAAGCCAGGGAACCTTGTTGGCTAGGCTTACATAGGCCCTTGGGCCGATGGCCTAGTACCTACCTATGAATAACAATTCTGCTCTCATTAAAGTTTGTATAAAAATTCATGTTGCAAGTTGTATGCTACATTGCAAAGCAACTTTGTACAAAATGTAGTAAAGGGGTATTTTAACATAAGATGAAGTCTCATCAGTGACTGCTGTACATTCTAAGGATATTAAATTAAGAAAGTAATTTTTCTTAGTTGTAAGGTTTTATACTGCAACAAGGTAAGAAAAGCGAACAGAAACAATTTTAAGTTAATATAATATTGCAGTCCTAGGCTGATGGGTGGGATGTACAAAAAGTGTACTGATTAAATCATAATTGTCCTTGTTTTATGGAGATGGATATTCAAATCAATGTTCTTTGTTTAACCTACAGATAAGTGTCATTAAAACCAGGCTACAAAATTTTCAAAGACATGGAAAATGGCAGTTATTTCTTCCATATGCAACATCATTAGCTACTTTTATTCCATTATCAGTGGGAGAAATGAAGTCTAGACATGCAAGGAATTAATCCTGAGAAAATTTAAAGATTCTTTTCTGCATCTAAAAAGTTACAAGTGTTTATTTAATACTACCTGCTTTTACTTGGAGACTAGAAGTCTGCAGTTGAATGCAATTAATTATGTGAGGTCTGAGCACTGTCTGCTGAGTGAAAAGTACAAGCTACAGTGTAATTAACATTTAAAGGTACAATTCTGAACAATTCAGTGAAATGTAATGTTTGAAACTGTGGCAAGTGAATAACATACAGGTAAGTTGCTTCCCCAGCAGCCATAGTACCTTACTGTATTTGATACAACTGTGCAGAATTTAATTTCATTTATTTAAAGCTAGCCACTGCATGTTTTTTAGGGCTAAAAGTTAATGTTTACTTAAAGAATGTTAGCTGTTTTTCACATATGGAAGAACAACACAAGAAAAAAACAGCAATTAGTGTAAGTGAAACACAGGTTGTAGCATGTACTTTAGTATGAGTAACCTTAATTTTAGATTAACAAATGTTTGTGCAGCCACTCACTTGGGGCAACTGCTCCAATCTGGAGGGGTAAACTTAATTTTGTTAAAATGCACATAGTTTTCCACATTTGTTTCAAGTTAAACTGGATGGGATATTCGTTAAATTTATGTAGTCTTCTTGTATGAGTGTTTTTACTGAAGTAACAAGTCTTGAAAACTTTGACATAGATTTGACATAGATTCAAATGTAGATGAGAAGTAGTAAAGAACAGCTGCACAAGTAAAATTACCATAAGTCGAAGTTTGTATGACCACTGCTGCAGTAGCCTAAGATTTATGGGTTATATCCTGCCAGAAATACAGCAGCAGGCTAGCTTCCAAAGCTTCAGGGTAACTTCCACATGCAAAAGCAAAGAAAGTGGAGGAACCAAAAGTGTCCAAAAATATAAATGTATAAATAGAAAAAAAGACACTTTGGCTGGAGATAAAAACACTAATACAATAAAAATAACAAAGGTAAGCGCTTTCGAGGTAACCCTCTTCTTCAGACCTAAATACAAACTGATAAAAATCCTGGATTTAAATACAAGCACTGATCAATAAAAATAATGCTTAGGAATGCATCATAAAAAATTAATTGATTAATTAATGTGGTAAACCTCTTCTCTTCAAAAGAGGTTTTAAAGACAGAGCGCTATTGAGGCCAGGTGGAAAATATGCCTTGAAATACACAATCCATCTCAATTCCACATATTCTGTCTCATTTTTAACGTCCCCTTCACGCAAACGGACATTTACTTTCTGCAAAACTAAAAATGTTAAATTATGCTTTGTATCATAATCAATTACATGCTTAGCTAGTGCATTCGTGCATTTGCTGTTATGTATGTCATTGAGATGTTCCAACATTCTTTTTAACATGCGATTAGTCTTGCCTATGTAAAATGCACTACATAAATTACACTTTGCTAAATAAACAATGTTTCTTGTGGAACAATCAGCATAAAAAGAAAACTCTATAGGCTTATTTAGTGGATGTCTGACCATCCAGGTAGACCATATATAGGCACAAGCTTTGCAGGTTCTACAGGGGTAGGTACCTCTACGCTGCGAGTTAAACCTCTCACATATATTATGGTGCCTGTAACATAACCTTTGTTTCAAGTTTCTATCATTCTTGAAGCAAAAGCTCGGATTAGTTCACAGTACCTGGCTAATACTTGGATCAGTCAACAAAATAGGCCAATTATTTTTAACAATATCACATACTACATTGACATTGTTAGAACAAGTCAAACACAACCTAGTCACAGGTTGATTAACTTTCCTTCCTGCACTTTTTACTTCAACTCGGCAGCTATCAGAAAAATAGGGTTTGGTTTTACAGATATTGGAGGAATTAACCTCCTCTATTGCACGTCAAACTTCTTGTATCCTCTATCTAGGAGATCTGATGTAAGGCCCTGGACCGCAGCAGTGCAGTCAGCCCTATCAGTGTGATGTCTCCTTCAGCGTAGCACTTGATTCTTGACTACACTTTTCATAATATGCCTGGGATGCATGCTGGAGCGATGGAAAATGTTATTCTTCCTACAATCTTTCCTGTGCATTTTAGTTGATACATCTCATGATATGGTCTTACTAACAAGAACATCCAGAAAGTCCAGTTTTTCTTTTGAAAATTTAAGTGAGAAAGAGAAGTAAGATGTAGTATTCTCAAGGAAGTTAACAAAACTGTCTAAATCTTGCTCATTCCCATGCCAAGTAAAAAAGAGGTCATCCACAAAACGTAATGTTTTGCTTGAACATGTCAGACAAATACCATCTCCTTCTACCATTGGGCCAGCACAATGTTGGCGTATGTGTTAACACACGCTGTGCCCATAGCAACTCCTACTTTCTGAAGGAAGAATTAATTCTCAAATAAAAAAACATTGTTCTCTAATATCAAATCAAATAATGCACAAGTCATACTCACTTTAATATTAGAAAACTCACTTTCTTTGTTTAGAAAGCTAACATTCTCAACTCTCTCTTCATTAGACCGTAAATAATTAATTTACATCCAAAGTTACAAAAATAACTTCACTGATAGATGTATCCTGTCTAGACTCGGCCCAAAGAAACAGATGCTCCAGAAATTGTTTACTGTCCTTTAGGACAGTAGCTATTTTGTTCAAAACACATCTTAGCTGTTTTTCAACATAGACATAGGTTCTGTAAGCTAGCCCTTTCCTGAAACAATGGGTCTAAGCGGGGGATTTAATGGATCTTTGTACACTTTTGGCTAACCATAAATGACTGGTATGGTAGGATGCTCTACACTAAAGTAAGTGTACAAAGAATAATCAGTCTGGTCAATCATAAGTAGATCATATAAAAATTCAGTCTACTGATGATACCATTTACCTGGAATCTTTGTACGTTTATATATACATTGACATCATGTAGCATTTTGTGCATTCTATCCAAGTAGTCCATTGTATCAAGGACAACTATCCCACCACCCTTGTCAGCTGGTCTAATAGTCAAGTGATCTGCTTTAGTCAAAGTACGCAGGGCTTGATATTCTCTAGTAGCCAAGTAAGTGCCCTCCGTTTTCTCACTAGTTACTCTCCTAAGATCACTCTCACACATCTTAACAAATGCGTTCATAGCCAGAGAATTATTAGGAACAAAACAACTCTGTTTTCTTAAATTATGAACATTATCAACTCCACGATTATTACCATCATATATGGTTTTAAGCATTATATTCCTAGCAAAAACATTAAGGTCTAAAACAGTATCCACCAAATTCATATAGTTGGCAGAAACAAAGGAGAGACCATTATTCAACACTGAAAGTTCTTCTACAGTGAGAGTAACGGAGGATAAATTAAAAACTAAATTATTTATCTGTGACTTCGTGTACTTGAGGTCTTGTTTTGAGCACCAGGGTTGGACTGTATTACTCCCTCGCCGCCTGTGGCTCCTGGATCTGCTCATATGTTTGTCCTGCCTTATGAGCAGTGCTTTGTCTAAAAAAAAAAAAAAAAAAAAACAGAAGAATGTGTGCCTTCATTAATTACATTATTGCTGTTCATAGAGGAAACACCTTGGGTTTAACCACAGGTTCTGTATTAGTTGAAAAGTTGGCATGTGTAATATTAGATGCCAAAACCATATTATTGTCCAAGGTAGACATACTTAAACTGTCTGCATAGTAATATAGCCTGAATTCTCATCCACTAGACTATCAGCATCATTAAAACACTCGGCATTAGATAAAACTAGTTTAGCATGTGTCAATGATTTAAGAGTTGCTGAATTATCGCAATTAAATTGACCAAGTAACCCAGCATTTGTATGCACATTGTTGGGACTAATATTAACTTAATTCATTCCTTCAATAGGAAAAACGTAATTCCTACCAATGCTATGCACTGCTGCATTAGCATAAACATCAATATTTCTAGTGCCAAAAACATAATTTACATTACTACTAGACTCATCAGATGTCAAAACAGAGTCATTATCTCCCAATAGTCCAACTGCTTTCTCAAAAGCAGGCGAGGACATCGCTCATTCATTGTCACCATTAGCAGAAGTAGCGTTATTTCTAGTGTTAAAATTACCTTCGTTCAAATCACTAAAAGCACTATTAGTTTGCAATGGGGATGTTAATACCACCAACAAACAAGGTACTACACACTCTAATTTTCATGTAACTGACTATATGTCGCGTCCATTTCGCTCGGCCGGTACTGCTTTGATTTCTCATGCTGTTTCTTCTACAACCAACAAACCGGCTTGCAGCATAGCTTCTCCCTCTCAGACTGCTGTCAATCAGTTCATAGAGGGAAATGCAACTGTTTCGCAAACTGATAGGAATGATGTTTTTCCTATTGAAGGAATGAATGAAGTTAATATTAGTCCTAACAATGTGCATACAAATGGTAGGTTACTTGGTCAATTTAATTGCGATAATTCAGCAACTCTTAAAACTACTGAATGGCATTAAATATACTGCTCCCAAGGATATTGCCAATATCCTGGCAGATAGATTTAGTGCCAACTTCACCCTCCTCTCACCCCCTAAAGGGCCCATCTCAATACCAAAAGAATGCCAAATTCCGATAATCACGGCCACACAGGTAGAAACTGCACTCTCCAAAGCTAAGAATACAGCATCCATGGGACCAGATGACATCCCAGGCTGTGTACTACATGAACTACAAAATGAACTGGCACCTCACCTAAGTGTCATGTTTAATCATAGCCTCACCTCAGGCTTCGTGCCCACTGAGTGGCGCACAGCTACAGTTATCCCGCTCCACAAGGGAGGATCTGCCTTGGATCCCGGGAACTACCGTCCCATCACTCTGACAAGCCTGATCTGCAAGAGCATGGAATGCATTCTCATGAAACTTATAAACAAAGACATTGGCAACCTTCAAACACTGGACCCCACCCAGTTTGGGTTTGTGAAGGGCCGATCTTGTCTCCTGAATCTGATTGACTTCTTCAAATCAGTCTTCAGAGCTGTGGACGAGGGTAAGGTGGTCCACACAGCTTATCTGGACCTTGCCAAGGCATTCAACACCATCCCCCACTCTGGAATCATATTTAAACTTACTAAGCTGGGCAAAAATCCCTACGTCACTCCATGGGTTGCCAACTGGCTTACTGACAGAACCCACACTGTAAAAGTAGCCAACTCCAAATCCAGCTCCAGACAAGTGACAAGTGAAGTACAGGTTCAGTCCTGGGACCACTCTTGTTTGGCATCCACTTCTCTGAAGTACAGGCCAACACTAAGGGACTCTGGCTAACAAAGTTTGCAGATGACTGCAAACTGGGAGCCATTATTGAATCCTCAAATGATGTGGATATTCTACAAAAAGGCCTTACAGAAACAGATGCCTGGTGCCAGAGCCATGGGCTCAAGCTTAATGCCAAGAAATGTATAGTTATCCCCTTTGGAAAAAAAACATGTACCCATGAATTACCACATAGGTGTCAGGATGCTAATCAAAAATGTGATGAGAGACTTAGGGACACAGGTGGACAGTGGTCTCACTTTCGATAACCACATCGCCACAACAGTCAGGAAATCCTTCTATGTGGAACACCTCATCAAGAAGGGCTTTTCTTCCAGAAAAAAGGAGGTCATTGTCCCACTGTACTCATCCCTCATTAGATCCATTATAGAGTATAATGCCCAGTTTGTTATGTACCTCACAAGACATCTGCAACAGCTAGAAAGGCCACAGAAATACCTCACAAAGTATCGCAGGCCTAAAGCAGATGCCATATGCTGACAGTCTAAAAAAACTCCAGCTATACTCTGTGGCATATCGTCTACTCTGAGGCGATCTCTGCTTAACATACAAGGCCATGTCAAACCCTGAGCTGTTGGACATGCTCCACTTAAAGAAATCTCAATCTCTCACAGCCACATGCTCCAGGGATCTAAACCTTGTCATCCCAATGAACGAAACATGCTGGAGGGATAGGTTCCTGACCCACAGACTCCCCAGATTCTGGAGTAGACTGTCCATACATGTCAAGCAGAGCGCCTCTTTGGCCCTCTTCAAAAGAAACCTTGATGAATGGATGGGAGATAGGAAATTCACCCCGGGGATCATGTCAGTCACCCTGCTAGAAAGGGGCCCAGAGAAGTAAATATTGTGGGAAGAAATATCCATGGAATTGTTATGGCTAGGCTTGCATAGACCCTAGGGCCGATAGCCTAGTACCAACCTATGAGCATGTGTCAATGATTTATCTAATGCAGAGTGTTTTAATGATGCTGATAGTCTAGTGGATGAGAATTCAAGCAATATTTCTATGCAGACAGTTAGTTTAAGTATATCTACCTTGGACAATAATATGGATTCGGCATCTAATATTACACATGCCAACTTTTCAACTAATACAGAATCTGTGGTTAAACCTAAGGTGTTTCCTCTATGAACAGCAATAATGTAAGCAATGAAGGCACACATTCTTCTCTTTTTTGTTTAGACAAAGCACTGCCCATAAGGCAGGACAAGCATATGAGCAGGTCCAGGAGCCACAGGCGGCGAAGAAGGATACAGTCCAACCCTGGTGCTCAAAACAAGACCTCGGGTACACGAGGTCTCAGATAAATAATTTAGTTTTTAATTTATCCTCAGTTACTCTCACTGCTGAAGAACTTTCAGTGTTGAATAAGGGTCTCTCCTTTTTTCCTGCCAACAATATGAATTTGGTGGATACTGTTTTAGACCTTAATGTTTTTGCTAGGAATATAATGCTTAAAACCATATATGATGGCAATACTTGTGGAGTTGATAATGTTCATAATTTAAGAAAACAGAGTTGTTTTGTTCCTAATAATTCTCCGGCTATGAACGCATTTGTTAAGATGTGTGAGTGATCTTAGGAGAGTAACTAGTGAGAAAACGAAGGGCACTTTTTACAACTTGGCTACTAGAGAAGATCAAGCCCTGCGTACTTTGACTAAAGCAGATCACTTGACTATTAGACCAGCTGACAAGGGTGGTAGGATAGTTGTCCTTGATACAATGGACTACTTGGATAGAATACACAAAATGCTACATGATGTCAATGTATATATAAACTTACAAAAATTCCAGGTAAATGGTATCATCAGTAGACTGAATTTTTATATGATCTACTTATGACTGACCAGACTGATTATTCTTTGTACACTTACTTTAGTGTAGAGCATCCTACCATACCAGTCATTTATGGTTTGCCAAAAGTGTACAAAGATCCATTAAATCCCCTGCTTAGACCCATTGTTTCAGGAAGGGTCTGGCTTACAGAACCTTTGTCTACCTATGTTGAAAAACAGCTAAGATGTGTTTTGAACAAAATACCTACTGTCCTAAAGGACAGTAAACAATTTCTGGAGCATCTGTTTCTTTGGGCCGAGTCTAGATAAGATACATCTATCAATTAAGTTATTTTTGTAACTTTGGATGTTAAGTCATTATTTACGGTCATTCCTAATGAAGAGGGAGTTGAGAATGTTAGAAGCTTTCTAAACAAAGACAGTGAATTTTCTAATATTAAAGTGAATATGACTTGTGCATTACTTGATTTGATATTAGAGAACAATGTTTTTCTATTTGAGATTGAATTCTTCCTTCAGAAAGTAGGAGTTGCTATGGGCACAACGTGTGCTAACACATACGCCAACATTGTGCTGGCCCAATGGGAGAAGGAGATGGTATTTGTCTCTGACATGTTCAAGCAACACATTACGTTTTACAAGCATTTTGTGGATTACATCTTTTTTACTTGGCATGGGAATGAGCAAGATTTAGACAGTTTTGTTAACTTCCTTGAGAATATTACATCTTACTTCTCTTTCTCACTTAAATTTTCAAAAAAAAATAACTGGACTTTCTGTATGTTCTTGTTAGTAAGAGCATATCAGGAGATGTATCCACTAAAATGCACAGGAAAGATTGTAGGAAGAATAACATTCTCCATCGCTCCAGCATGCATCCCAGGCATATGAAAAATGTAGTCAAGAATCAAGTGTTATGCTGTAGGAGACTTTACACTGATAGGGCTGACTACACTGCTGAGGTCCTGGGCCTTGCATCAGATCTCCTAGATAGAGGATACAAGAAGTTTGACACAGATAGTGCAATAGAGGAGGTTAATTCCTCCAATATCTGTAAAACCAAGCCCTACTTTTCTGACAGCTGTCGAGCTGAAGTACAAAGTGCAGGAAGGAAAGTTAATCAACCTGTGAATAGGTTGTGTTTGACTTATTCTAACAATGTCAATGTAGTATGTGATATTGTTAAAAATAATTGGCCTATTTTGTTGACTGATCCAAGTACAAGCCAGGTCCTGGGAACTAATTCGAGCTTTAGCTTCAAGAATAATAGAAACTTGAAACAAAGGTTATGTTACAAGCACCATAATATATGTGAGAGGTTTAACTCACAGTGTAGAGGTACCCACCCCTGTAGAACCTGCAAAGCTTGTGCCTATATATGGTCTGCTTGGACGGTCAGACATCCACTAAATAAGCCTATAGAGTTTTATTTTTGTGCTGATTGTTCCACAAGAAACAGTTTATTTAGCAAAATGCAATTTATGTAGTGCATTTTACACAGGCAAGACTAATCGCATGTTAAAAGAAAGAATTTTGGAACATCTCAATGACATATGTAACAGCAAATGCACGAATGCACTAAGCATGTAATTGATTATGATACACCGCATAATTTAAAATTTTTGGTTTTGCAGAAAGTAAATGTCAGTTTGCGTGAAGGGGACATTAAAACTGAGACAGAACATGTTGAATTAAGACGGATTGTGGATTTCAAGGCATATTTTCCACCTGGCCTCAATAGCGCTGTGTCTTTAAAACCTCTTTTGAAGAGAAGAGGTTTACCACATTAATTAATCAATTAATTTTTTATGATGCATTCCTAAGCCTTGTTTTTATTGGTCAGTGCTTGTATTTAAATCGAGGATTTTTATCAGTTTGTATTTAGGTCTGAAGAAGCGGGTTACCTCGAAAGCGCTTACCTTTTTGTTATTTGTATTAGTGTTTTTATCTCCAGCCAAAGTCTTTTTTTCTATTTATAACTTCCACATGTGCAAATTGCTAAACCTGAGCTGACTAGAAGACAGGTTTGAGTGACAAGACCTTCAAAGCTTTCATACCAACAGAGAGAGGGAGGCTAAAGCTTTGAGAAAGACAAGGTAACCGTTTGAAATATTGAAAACTGCTTCAGTGAGTCCAGAAATACAGACTGGATGGCTAAAAAAAATGGACTTGCATATACCAAGTCTGATATCGACATTTCTTTAACTATTCACTTTTCTATGACGTATGGTGATCTCAGAGTTGGTGTTGGTGCACACAAATTCAGAGTGTGTGGGGTGCTTGCCCCCAGTATATATATTAAAAAAAGTAAAGTAGAAGAGTAAGGTTCAAGAATTGCTCTTCTCCTACATTTTTTTTTTTTTTTACACTGGGTCAGCACTCAGAATTACCACTGCCAACATTTCAATAGGGAGATGAAAACAAGTAGTTATGTACTCACCATAACTTCCGATGTATGTAGTCCATCTCGCCTCACATTCTTACTCGCGGTTTCGGAGCCGAATATCAGCTCCAACTCGGCCAACTTTATTTACTAGCTCGAAGTCTCTCATTGGTTGGGCCAAGCAGGTATCCCATGCTACACTGCTCCATAACTCCAGATCTAGTTTGCTGCAAATCCAACAATCACACCTTATGCATAACAATCCAATAAGGTAGAACACTATCAAGGGGAATAAGAAAAAACAAACTACCACTGAAGGGTACTCTAGCACCAATCCTAACCTCCAGATCCTCCAGGAAGGGGGCAGGTGGGAGGGTACGTAAGAATGTGAGGCGAGATGGACTACATACATCGAACGTTATGGTGAGTACATAACGTCTTGATTTTATGTAGTCCGATCTCGCCTACATTCTTACTCATGGGACAGCGTCCCCAGCACCTCTATCCTGGGAGGCTCAAAGGAAGATACTCCTGAGGACTGTGGAACCAAAGGAAGCCCGGCCCCTAGAAGCCACGTCCAGTTTGTAATGAGTAATAAAGGTGTGCGGGGAAGCCCATGTGGCTGCAGCACAAATATCATCCAAAGATAGTCTGGCATGGTATGCCAGAGATGCAGAAACAGCCCTAGTGGAGTGAACCTTGATTGGGAATGGTAAATTTTTTCCCGTTGAAGAATAAATAAAGGAAATACAATTCGAAATCCATCTGGAAATGGTAACCTTGGAAATAGGGGAACCCAGTCTATTTTCTGAAAAGGAAACAAATAATTGGTCAGATTTTCGTAGGCGTTTGGTCCTGTGTAGATAGAATCGTAATTGTGCATGCCCAGTTGATGAAATCTAAACTCTGCCTTGTTCGAGAATTGAGGGAAGAACACTGGCAACTCAACAGACTGAGATTCACAGTAGATGTTACCTTGGGAAGGAAGGACAGATTAGGTCTAAGAGAAACTCCGTCCTTATGAGAAATTAAATACGGGGGTTTGATGGAGAGAGCTTAAATCTCTGACACCCATCTGGCTGATGTGATGGCTATTAGAAAGGCTGTCTTCCAGGACAAAAACTTTAATTCACAGGTGGCAGCCGGCTTGAAGGGTGAAGAAGTGACAGCTTGCAAAACAAAGTTTAGATCCCAGGGCATGATAGGTTCTGACACAGGAGGCCGGAGTAATAAGGTGCCCTGTAGAAAGGCCTTACAGAGTTTATGCACCATAAGGGAAGGCTTATAGGACGTATGAAAGTTTGAAATAGCCGCCAGCTGGACTTTAATGGTAGCGGGCGCAGAGCCCTGCTGAAAGAGCATGGACAAGAAATCCAAAACAGCAGCAATTGGGGCTGTGTAAGGGTCAATTCCTTGGGCATGAGCCCAAATAGAGAATCTCTTCCATTTGCTGGAATAAATCTTCCTAGTCGAAGACTTATGAGAAGAGGATAAAATGTACACCACCTCAGGTGAAAAACGATGTCTGACTAACAACGGAAGTGGAGTAGCCAGGCTGTCAACCGGAGGGTCCGCAGGGAGGGATGGAACTGTCCCATGTGTGTCAGTAGGTCTGGTACTGGGTCCAGAATCCAAGGACTGTCCACAGCGAATGGATGGAGAAAGGAGAACCAGACCTGGCGAGGCCAGTGTGGGGCAATTAGAATCATCTTGCTTCCCAAGGATATGGCTTTCTGAATCACTTTTGGTAACAGAGGAAACTGAGGGAAAGCACAGAGCAGACCGGCGGGCCAATTGTAGACTAGAGCGTCCCTGGGTGACTTCCCCTGTGGGGGGATCAGGGTGAAGTAATTGCTGTATTTGGCATTGAGGGGATTGGCAAAAAGATCGCAGCAAGGCTGACCCCACCTGCTGAAAATCTGTTCCACAACCAGACGGTTCAGGGACCACTCGTAAGGCATCAGAATACCTCTGCTCAGCCTGTCTATCACACTGGCCTTCCCCAGAATGTGCGTTGCCACTAGAAAACGTTGGGAAGACGCTGCCCACTGCCACACTCGCATGGTCTCTCTGCATAGGGGGTAAGATCTGGTTCCTCCTTGTTTGTTTAGATACCACACAACAGACATGTTGTCCGAGTGTATTGCAATTGTCCTCAGAGGAAGAGAGCTCTGAAGTGCCCGCAACGCCAGTAACACCACTCTCATCTCTAAGACATTGATGTGCAGATGTACCTCGTGATCTTGCCACATGCCTTGGACCGTCCTGCCAAGATAATGCCCCCCCCTCCCCATCTGGGAGGCATCCGTGGTCACCATGGCGACAGGTGACGGAGGAACAAACTGTTTCCCCTCGTCCAGATTGGTGGAGCACAGCCACCAACGGAGATCCTGTTTGCATTGGTCCGTGAGTAGGATCTGGTGGGAAAGGGGGAGTTTTTGGAGAGACCACTGGGCAAAGAGGAGCCATTGAAGAAGCCTCAAGTGTAACCTCACTAGAGGCACTAACATAATGGTAGCTGCCATGGTGCCCAGAAGCTGAAGAACCCATCTCGCCTGTACTTTCCTGAGGGGTAATAAAACGTGAACCTGATTTTGTAATACTATGATCCTGTTGTGTGGCAAGAAGGCCCGCATTTGAACGTTGTCTAGCTCTGCGCCTATAAACGTGACACGCTGTGAGGGCAGCAAGGCAAATTTTTCCCAGTTCAATGTTATTCCTAGTCGTTGACAAAGGGTAATGGTGGCATCCCTGGCTCGGATGAGTAGATGCCTGGTGGGTGCGGAGAGGAGCCAGTCGTCCAGGTATGGAAACACTTGGAATCCTTGACGTCTCAGGTGAGCTATCACCACCGCCAAACACTTGGTGAACACCCTGGGGGCTGTGGTGAGACCAAAGGGCAGGGCACGAAACTGAAAATGACTGGCTCCCAGCCAGAAGCATAAGTGACTCCTGGATGCCCTGTCCATTTTGATATGATAGTAAGCATCCTTGAGGTCGATGGAGCACATCCATACTTTTTCCAGCAATGGAAAAATGGACTGAAGGGTGACCATTCGGAACTTGGACTTCAGAACGTAGTGGTTTAATCTGTTGAGATCTAGAATGGGTCTCAGGTCCCCTGTTCTTTTCGGCACCAAAAAGAGTCTTGACTAAGTCCCTAATCCGATTTGGTCTGAGGGGACAGGTTGGATGACTCCCTTCTTTAGCAGCTTTGAAACCTCTAATGCTGCGTGATCCCTTTGACTGGGTGGAACGTCTGGGATTCTCCTGACTGGAGGGGGGGTCTGATGAAAAGGGGATGGCGTAACCTCCGGAAACTATTTGTAATACCCATCGATCCTGGGGGATGCTTTCCCAGGCTTCCGGGTATAACGATATGCGGCCCCCGACTGACTCCGGAATAGCACAGTCGGGCAACACATCAGGAACGATGGTAGGAAGAAAGAACAGTTTTGTACCTACTATAAATGTAGATGTTCGATTGCTCCTACAGCTGCAGTCATTACAGATGGGTTATCCTGCCATCAGGCGGGTCCTCGGTCAGCCGAATTCCAAAGTCTAGGTTTGGCGTCAGTTGTTGCCGCTTCTTCCCTGATGTCAGAGCGGCAGGGGTATAAAAGAGGCAGCCGACGCCATTTTCTTCAGTTTTTCTTGCCCCAGATGTCAGGTGCCCCCAGAAGGAAGGCAAAACATAATAGTATGCAAACATGCAATGTAGATAAATCAAAAAACAGTAGTTGCAAGCAAATGCACCATAAAAGAATACCCCAAATAGGTTATATGATAAATGTGTTTGTCATAAGGCCTGTTCTAAGAGGGGATGGACGGAGGGTAACCTGGACTGCAGCTGTATGAGCACTCAAACATCTGCATTTATGGTAGGTACAAAACTGTACTATGTTCATCGTGCATACAGCTGCAGTCATTACAGATGGGTAGAATCCCAAAGCTAAGTAAGGGTGGTAGGCACTAAGTGGAACTAGGAGGGGCTAGGATGCCCTGTAGGACTGCTGTGGCAAAGCCCGCTCTAGATTATGAGTATAGTGGAAGGTGGTAGTGTTTGTAGAAAGTGTGCACTGAACTCCAAGTAGCTGCTTCCAAAATGTCCTTGGTAGGAACCCCCCTGAGGAAAGCTGCAGAGGTAGCTGTAGCCCTGGTGGAGTGGGATCTGATGTATACAGGCACATATTTTCCATGAAATGAACAACAAAAGCGTATGCAGTGGGCTATCCATTTTGAAATTGTCTGTTTGGAAATAGCCTTTCCCTGTAGCATAGGACACAAAGAGCTGCTCAGATTTCCTGAATGACTTTGTTCTGTCCAAGGAATGTAGTAGTCTCTCCCCTTTGTACTGTGGATTTGGATAAAAGGTAGGTAAATGAATAGTCCGATTCAAAGCTACACTGGATACTACCTTTGGCATGAAGGTAGGGTTGGTTCATAAGGAAACTCTGTCCTGATGGAAAATGATGAATGGTTGCACAGCCATGAGGGCCTGTAGCTCCGAAACCCTGCGTGCTGAGGTAATAGCCAGAAGGAAGGCTGTTTTCCACGACAAGTATTGTAGCTCTGTTGAAGAAGCCGGCTCAAAGGGAGGCAGGGTCAGCTTTTCCAATACGAAGTTGAGGTCCCAAGCTGGGACTGGTGGTTTCTGTGGGGGTTTTATATTTTTTGCCCCTCTGAGGAACTGCCTTAGAGGATGTGAGAATAAAGGAGGATTGTGCAGAAATGGCTGAAGCGTGGATCTTGATGGAGAAGGAAAGGCCACTGTTTAACATCTCAGCTACGTACTGTAAAATTTGAGGTATATTTATTACCCAAGGATTCTGGCCCTTTTCTTGATTCCAAGAACAAAATTGTTTCCATTTGGCGGAGTAGGCTTTTCTAGTACAGGGTCTTCTGGCCTCCAAGATGACATCCTGCACCTCCTTGGAGAGGAGAGTCTGTTGAGAAATTAAGGTATTCTCCATGCAGCTAGATTCAGGGTTTTGAGCTGGCTGTGAAGGGTTTTGTAGTTGTGCTGGGACAACAGAAGAGGAACTAGAGGTAGGATCCATGGTGGTGAGTGTGTCAGGCTCTTTAGGAGAGGATACCAGTGCTGTCGTGGCCAGTCTGGAGCAATGAGAATCATTTGTGGCCTCTCTGCTCTGGCTTTTAATAGAACTTTGGTCAGTAGAGGAAGAGGCGGGAAGGCATAGACTGTCAATGTTGTCCAATTGAAAGAGAGTGTGTTCACTTTCCAGGCCTGTGGATGATAGGTCCTTTAACAGAATTTTTCCAACTGGTAATTTCTGTGGGTAGCAAATAGATCTATGTTTGGGCGTCCCCATGCCTAAGTTATCTGTGAGAAGACTTGAGAGGATGCAACTTCCATTTGTGTGGGTCTGTCATATTTCTGCTCAAGTTGTCTGCCAGTGTGTTTTTCTTCCCTGGCAGGAATTGTGCTTGTAGTTGAATTTGTAATTCCAGTGCTGTGTTCCACAGGGTCATGGCTTGCCTGCACAGGGGGTATGAATGAGTTCCCCCCTGTTTGTTTATGTACCACATGACTGTGGTGTTGTCTGTCCTTATCAATAGCTGGCCTGGATGGAGTAGGTCTTTGAAGGTCATAAGAGCATTTTGCACGGCTAGCATCTCCTTTTGGTTGATGTGTAGGTGCTTCTCTTTTTGGGACCATTTTCCCTGAATGCACTGATCTGCCATGTGTGCTCCACAGGCGTAGTCTGAGGCGTCCGTTGTGATGATTTGAGTTGCTTGAGGTAAACAGAAAGGGAGACCTGTGTTTCTTTGGCATGCTTGAGCCCACCACAAAAATTCCTTTTGAAGGCATGGAATGAGTGGTATAATTGTTTCCAAGCTGTGGCTGTGTTGAGACCATAAGTTTTTTAGGTACCATTGTAGTTTCCTCATATGCAGCTTTGCACATGGTATTAGTAGGATGCAAGATGCCATGAATCCCAGAGCCTGCAGGACTTTCCTTGCAGTTAGTCTGGTGAAAGTTACCATTTTGTTGAAGTATTGAGACAGTTGCCCTTGTTTGTCTGGCATGAGGTAGGCCATCTGGGTGGTTGTATTTAAGCTGGCACCCAGGAAAATTATCTGTTGAGAAGGTATTAGTTTTGATTTCTTTTTGTTCACTGTGTATCCCAGGTAGTTTAACAGTTTTATTACAAACGCCAGATGCTGCAATAGAATGTCCTTGCTGTCCACCTGAATCAGGCAGTCGTCCAGATATGGGTAGATTTGTATAACTTGCTGTCTGCAGAAGGCAATTACTGATGCCAGGCATTTCGTAAACACTCTGCAATGCAGAGAATTGGTAATGGGTTGAACCTGCAAGAAATCTGAGGTATCTTCTGCAATCTTGTCTGATAGGGACATGCAGGTATGCCTTCTTGAGGTCCAACGTTACCAGCCAAGACTCCTTGCCCAGCATGGGAAGAAGCTGCTGTAATGTGAGCATCTTGAATTTTGGCATTTGTAGATATGTGTTTAGGATGGATAGGTCTAAGATGGGTCTCCAATCTTTGTCCTTCCTTGGTACCAGAAATAGTCTGGAATAAAAACCTTGACCTTGTTCTTTTGCAGGTACCTCTTGAATTGCTTTCATATCCATGAGAGCGGAAATTTGTCTTTGTGCCTCTGCCCATTGATTTTGTGGCAGGTTTGGCAAGCCTCTCATTTTTGGAAGGGTGTGAAAGTGGAACCTGTAGCCTCTGTCTATAATGTCCAGAATCCATTTGTCTCTTGTAACAATGTGCCAGTTTTTTGAAAATAATGCCAGTTTTCCACCCAAAGGTGCTGCCATTATGGCTTTGTTTGGCAGGCATAGGGGGAAGTCATTGTGTCTCTTTTCTAAATGACTGTGATCTATCTTCACCACCTCTTGGGGTTGGTGCTTGCCACTGTCTAGCTCTGTAAGATCCTTGAGGTTGTCCTCTACCCCTTGGGCGTCTGTATCTGCCCCTTTGAGGTCTGTCCGTGGCTGGAAAGGACCAATTTTTTGAAGGCCAGTTTCTGCTGAAGCGTGGAGGTTGCACCTGCAAGAAATCTTTCACTGTTTGCATAGATTTTGCTTTTTCCTCCATTTTCTTTAGTACCTCCTCAGCTTTAACACCAAACGATACATCTTTTTGAAGTGGTGCTTCTAATAACTTTGCTTTGACATGATCTGGTAAGGTTTGCTCTTTGAGCCATGCATGCCTATGTATAACAGACCCCGTGACAGCAGCTCTACATGAGGCCTCTAAAGCATCAAAACCACACTGCAAGGTATGTTTACCCACTTGCTCTGCTCCATGCAACAAATCCTGCAACTCTTTCAAATCTGGTTGTTCTGTTTGTGTCATTTTGCTTTTCAGCTGAGATAACAAACTGTTGGTACTTTAACATATGAAATTGACAGTTTAATGCCCTCATGGTTAAAGTGGCAGATGTATACACCTTTTTCCCCCACCTTTCTAATGCTCTGGAATCTCTCTCTGAAGGTAAATGGTTTTTAGCAGTAGAGGCCTTTATTCCCTTGGGACCCTGTGAAATTTGTTTCTGGGTCAGCAGTATGGCTTTTATAATGGAACTGGTGAGAATCAGGAACCTGGTAATACCTGTCTGGTTTAACAGGGGCTGGAGGTAAAGAATCTGGATTAAGACTGGCTTCTGCGTACACATCATCCAAAATATCTAAAACAGGAGGGATGGCCAGGGGCCTATGCTGGGGGGGCAGTAGAAATTCCCTGAGCCTTTTCTTGGAATCTGAGTAATCTTGGCCTTCCCAGTGGAAGTCCTCCCTCAATGTATGCAGGGTTTCCCCAAAAGAGTAGTTCTCAGGGGGGGAGACAGAGGGAATAGACTCCTCAGCATCAGAGTCCTTAAAAGGGAAATAGGCATAATCCTGGTCCTCAGAATGGTCTGAGGTAATAGAAGCCTGTTCTGAGGAAGGGTAGTCTTCCTCCAGTCTGGGCCTTTTGTCAGAGGGGAGTGAGAACCCCTGATGGGAGTTATCAAATCCTCAGCCATTTTAAGCATCTGTTTTTTAGGCATGGGGCCTTGAGAGGAGGTCTGAGGACCCTGTTTTTTAGTTTTCATGGCAGCTTTAGATTTAGTGAAGAATTTAATAGACAAGGTGGTAGGCATGAAGATGCCTTCAGAAATGGCAGGCCTCACTAAATTTTCAGTTTCCCCTCCAAGAGTGGCGTCGGTATCTGCAGTGGGAATGGAGACAGAGGAGCCTGCGACCTCGGGTACTGAAGTCACTGGTAAAATAGGTTCATCGGTAGTCAGGGGCTGCGCAGGCGCCTCGCTGAGAACCGGAGAACTGGTAGTCGGCCTAAGCGTGGTCTCAGTACTCTGTGCAAACCTTGGATGTCGGTCCTCGTCTTTGCGTCTTTTGCTTAAAACTGGCGTCGGTGTATCCGACGACATGATATAATTAAATTTTTTGCCAAAATAATGAAGGGCGAACTCCGCCCGGCGCTTAATAGTGCACTTGTTGAACCTAGCAGGCCGAGACGTCGTGAAAATCCTTATGCGGTATTTGCTTCCCACAAGAAATGCAATTATTAACTTTGTCTGACATCGGTCTGAGGCAAGAAAAGTTTCCCCAATGGGGTACTTAGCTTTAAAGAAGACTTCGGCTGAAATACTTTCGTAAATCTCAGGAGCTGGCCGACCGGCAATTGCGAACTGCTTCTGCTTCAGGCACCGTGAGGCAAGAAAGACTGAAGAAAATGGCGTCTGCTGCCTCTTATACCCCTGCCGCACTGACGTCAGGGAAGAAGCGACGACAACCGGCGCCGGACCTAGACTTTGGAATTCGGCCGACCGAGGACCTGCCTGACGGCAGGATAACCCATCTGTAATGACTGCAGCTGTATCCACGATGAACATCTGCAAAAGGAATCACAGTCTCCCGAGTTGCGGGGGCCTCCTCTGCCTCTAGGGTGGCATCTTCCAGAATAACCTCCCCCTCCCTCTGCCTCTGGAGGGGGACTCACCTTGTGCGGCCAGGAAAAACTTCTGCGATTTCTTGAACCACATCTTCCCTCCCCTCTGAGCCTTGGAGTAAGGTCTCGAGGGAAGGGAAAAATGGACCCCTACGGCAGACAGGGTCTTTCCCTCTTGCTCACATCTGGTGAGGGTGTCTTTCACTTTGGTCCCAAAAAGCGAGGACCCATCAAAAGGAGAGTCAGTGAAGGAAGACTTGAAGGCCTCTGCGAAATGACACAGGTGCATCCAGGCTTGCCTCCTGAGGGCTACTCCTGAACTGGCTGCACTACTCGCCCCCTCGGCTGCATATATGAGCCTCATGGACGAGTTGACAACAGAATTGAGGGTAGACACCTGGGCATTAACCGTGTGCGCTATCGCCTCAGATACGTTACCCGCTAGAGTATCTCCTAACTCCTTGAGAAGATCTCTCTGGAGCAGAGTAAAATGACAGAGGTAGTTCAGTGACCGTAGGGTGAAGGTCGCTGACGAGAGGGTACACTTCTCGTACTGGTCCATACTCCTAGACTCCTTGTTAGGAGGATGGACGGAGGAAGAAGACTCTGCTACTTCCTGCTGTGTGGCCGCCGCCACCACCATGGCATCTACAGAAACCCCTTTGGACAGAAACTCTTTCCCTGGGGGGGCAGAAAGAAACTTATTGGGCCATCGGGGTACAGGTTCCACCCAATCAGGATTCTCCCACACCCTTCGACAAATTAAATCCAAGAGCTGGAAGGGTGGAGACACCCAGGAGGCAGAGAGTTGAGCACCAAAGGCCTTGAGGAATACCGACTCCTCCTCAGAGGGGGTTTTGGACGGCCAGTCGCCTCTGTCTCAATATCTCCAGGATGCTGGAGAAAGAGACGTCAGAGGATAACTTGGGGGACCCCTCCGACTCCTCGAGGTCGGTATCAGAAGTGAGAGACTCGTCCTGGGAGTCTATGTGCTTCCTCTTGCACGACTTCTTTCTAGGGGGCTCCTCATGCACCGACTCTGAGGGGCCCTCAGAAAGTTGGGGACCGCTCATGGGGGTATCCCCAGACCTTTGGGCTCTGCCATCTATGGATAGGGTACCGTCAGAGGCTCTTGCAGAGGTGGAAGGGGACGGAATGACCGATCCAGGTGATGTAACTGACGATCTGGCCAGTGCGCTCCGCATGGCCTCGAAGGTGGGTCCGCCCGAATCAAAGGACCGACCAGCCTCAGAGGCCATGACCGGGGTCAGGGTCCCCCGAGCTGATGCGCCGAGAGGGAGGCTTGGAACAGACAGGTGTCCCGAAGTATCCCCCTCGGGCCTGACTGAGGAAACCTGAGTGCCGAACCCTGTGGACTGAGCAGACTGGGTCGGAGCTGACGTCAGCACCGATAAACCCTTGAAGGGTATCGGAGCCGGTGCAGGAACATCACTCAGAGTGGAGCACTCCGGCTCCAAAGACAAGGAAGTGCTCAGAGGAGGAACCATCAACACAAGCATCGGGACAGGCTCTGGAGCAGACTGGTTCGGAGCAGAGAATAATTTTGCCAACACCGGCGACTGCAGGAGCCTCTGTACCACCCTATTGACATCCAAATCAAAAAGTCTGGAGGATTTGGAGGACATGGAGGGAGATTGGGATCTCCTCTCGGGAGAACCATGCCTAACACTGGGCGACTGGCTCCGAATGGGTTCCAGTAAAATAGGAACAGACGCCGATTCCAGTACTACAGATACCTCCTGCGGCCCCAAGGACAGAGGAGCCGAGGAGGTAGAGTCAAGTTTAGCAATTTTCTCTGGTGGCTCCGAGGAGACAGACTGAGTCAGAGATCTCTTCTTTGACTTCAAAGCTTTAGACTTGGACTGAGAACTAGAAGTTGAGTCTAAAGACTCCTCAAACGAAGGTTTTAGGAGTCTCTTCAATATTAGTTTATTTTTCCTCTCCTGGAGCACCCTCAGACTGAAGGAGTGACATAAGCTACAAGACTCTTGCAAATGAATAGCTCCTAGGCAGTAAACACAAACGGAATGCCCATCCATAATGGACATTTTGTAACTACACTTGGAACATTTTTTAAAACCGGAAGGTTTATGCTCCTTTTGATCCTTAGACATCTTACACAAGTAGACCACGAAAACAATCTAGCGGAAAAACAGTAAAGGTGGGAAACTAGTGAACAGATTACACAAGACAACCAAAGAACCTCCAAGTAAAACTGTTCTTTACTCACCCACAACACACTACTAAAATTAAACAAAACATATTTATCCCAAAATACACTTCCACAAAGGAAACTGCACACTAACACAGAGAAAGGAGGACTAGGTCCTCTAAGTAAAATGGGCCTAGCCCACCAGAACAGTTACGGATACCAAATACACAAACAAAAAACACTACAAACAAGCAACAAGAAGGATAGCTATTAAAATAGCTTTTGTTGTTAAACTGTAAAATTTCTCAAGAGAAATTGAAAAAAGAAGGTACTTAGCCACAGCCAAGCGAGACCATGTCCTAGCTACATGAGCGGCAAACGAGATCTGGAGTTATGGAGCGGTGCAGCATGGGATACCTGCTTGGCCCAGCCAATGAGAGACTTCGAGCTAGTAAATAAAGTTGGCCGAGTCGGAGCCTATATTTGGCTCCGAACCCACGAGTAAGAATGTAGGCGAGATTGGACTACATAACATACAATGTTAGGAAAAATAATAAATATCCATACCATGGAATTAAAAAAAAAAAAAACATTGAGTGATAGGAGGGAGAGTGCGACTACTGCATTAGTGATCAAACATCTACTGTTATGGGAGGTTTACTTACAAAACGTACAGTGTTCTTCATATGGATCACTGTTGCAGTAACTTAAGCTACATGGGTAAATTACCATAGCTTAATATGGCTGGGAGGAGGAGTAAGGAGGGTTTAGAAGCCCCTGTAAAATGGTTGTAGCAAAACCTGGCCTAGAATTGGAAGAGGAATCTAGTTCACAATGCCTAGTAAAAGTATGCACATAGGAGTAATTTGCTGCTTCTAGAATACTTCTAAAATCCAAACCTTTCCAAAATGCCATAGATGAAGCCAAAGGCCCTGCTAGGAGTCTTTACGGTGCCTGGAATAGTTTTGTTGTAGTGGGTGTAACAAATCCATGGGCAGAGATCCTGAAATGGCCGACAAATGAACCTTGACTGAGGAGCAAGACATTCTTTAGGATAGTAACTCACACAATTAATGTAGAACCTGAGAAGCACTAGCCATGAATGGGTGTTGGTTCTTTTCTTGGCATGAACTAGAAAACATTTTCCATTTACTATCTGATATTCTAATAGGAAGCTTTCTTCCTTCCATTAATACCTGCTACATGTCCTCAGAAAAAATTTGCCTGAAAGGTATCAACATTTTATCATCAATCGGTTGTAGTTTTGTGGGTCAGGATGCATTAAACAACCCTTGTCTTTTGTGAGTAAATCCTGTCTGTGAAAAAGCTTGTGGTAATTGCCCCACAATGCACCTGGCCATTTACAAATGAAGGGAGAACCACTGTTGCCCGGGCCAGAACGGAGTCACCACAATGATCTTTGTGAAGTCCTTCTGAGCCTTCAGAATAACCATGAATATTAACGGAAAGGGTGGAAAAGCAAATAGCAACATTACTAAGTGAAAAAATGCATCTGTCTTCCAGGCCATCTTGAAAGGTGTTTTGGTCCAGAATACTGGAAACTAATTGTTATGAATGACAGCAAAAAGATATATTTGAGGGGTTCCCCACAGGTGGATCAAGTCTTGGAAGACCCTCTTATTCAGTTTCCATTAGTAAGGGTTTGTCCTGGTCCTGCTCAGCTTGTCTGCCATACAATTTTGCTCTGATGTTATGCAAGATGCCTGTAGAAATGAGTGTGTGCTGAAAAAGCTACATCTCAGACTACCACAGCTAGTCTGCACAGAGGGCAAGAGCTGGTTCTCCCTTGCTTTCATGTACATCACCGTGGTGTTGTCTGTATATACTTGTTGAGGTCCCAAGGATGACAGCTGACAGTTAGTTGACAGTGGTTATAAGGGTTAAAATCTCTTATGTTACGTATTTTGGTATGTCTCTGTTTTAAAGATCTTTCACTTTTATTACCACAGACACTATTCCACAAGCAAAGTCTGAGGCATCTGTTGTAACTGATTGTGATGGAGCAGGAAAGGAGAATGGGAGACCCTAATTCTGAGAAATTTGGTGTTTGCACCACAAAATCTCCTTTTCCCAACCCTCAAAACTGGAATCTGAATGTCAGGAGATGTTGATTCTGAAATCGTAAACATTTCAGATACCACTGAATTCTTCTTATGTAGAGTCTTGCAAAAGAATCAATAATTAACTTGGTAAATAATAATCAAAATTAATAATTAAGAATCACAGAAGCCATAAGATCTTCAATCCTGAGTAACTCCTTTACTAAAACAGTAGTCAGATACATGGCTGAGTTTTTTTTTCACTCAAAGTACAGAACTGAACAGAGACATCCACAGACACTCCCAGAAAAAATATTTTTTGTGAGGAGTAAAATAAGTTATGCTTGCTTGGAATCCCAGCCTGTGTTGACCATCTCTGACCCAAGTGAGAGATTCCTGACACTATGAAGACACTGCAAAAAAAGAAAGTCATCTAAATAAAGAAAATGTGAATACAGTGCAGTCTGCAGAAGGCTAACATAGGAGCTAGACACTTTGAGAAAACTGCTGGAGCATTAGATAGCCCAAAAGGGTATTGCAGAGAACTGATGTAACCAAAACACTGACAACTTTAAATGTCTCAAATCTGGATCTATACAAATGCAATTATATGCACCTTTTGAAGTGAAGGACACTAGAAAACTCAAATGGAATAAAAGGGTAACAAGTTGTGAAGTGACATTTTGCATTAAAGCACTATCACAAATAGATTCAGAAAGAAAAGATCCAGAACTAGCCTTAAAGAATCTTATTTCTTTGGCACCCAAAATAACCTTGAATAAAATCCTTCTCCTAACTGAGGAAGAGGGACAAAGTCCATCAGCCCCTGGTCAAACATATGCTGAATGAGAAAAGGGAATTACAGTTCAATCTGGTGGCTGAGGCACAAGCCCCCTGAAAAGGTGGGAAAGACTCCCACTGCCATATCTAACCTTGACTATTTTGCTCTCAGTACCCATTTGTCTGAAACTACCTGTTGCCAAAGAGAGAAAGGTTAAAATATTCTGAAAGCATCAGTGGGCTTCCAGGATGGGTGGGGGAATGAAAGTGCTTTATATACTCATTCAGACTTATCAGACTGTCCTTTGTTCTAGTGAGTTTAGGCTTTCTTTTTGGAACCTTTCTGCCATTGCAATTGTTTGCTCACCAGCAACTTGTGGGCTTATTTATTTGTCCACTGAACTCCATGGCAAACTTGGAGAAGGAGAGCTGAAAAGTCTGACAGATGCCTTGAATCAGCTTTCTTCTCTCACACTTTTTAGCGACTTCTGCAGCAGAAAGTCAAAGAATTAGGCCTCCCTCCAAAGAAGTCAAAATTTAATTTCTGACATCAGCTGGGAGGTTTTGAGAATGCAGCCAAGGCAAGTCTCCTAATAACAGTGGCAGCAGTACTGGAAGTGGCATCAGGATAATCACAGGCACATTTCAAACACTGGATAGTCACTTGAGACACAGAAGCAACCAACTTACACAACACAGATTTCTCCTCAGAAGAGGAAACAAATGAAAATGTTCCTTATATTCTTACAAAAGGCAAGCATAAACCTCAACATATGAACCTGACAGAATTCTAAAAACAAGTGCTGCAAAAAGAGTACACTGTTTTCTAAAACTGTCAAAAGCCTTCCCCATCCTTCTCAGAAGGACAGGGATTAGTATTAGCCAAACATTTAGCAGTAGCTGGATTCACTAAAGCAAAATAGCTGTTGGCTCTGACCAGGGAAGACCGTATATAAAACATGAAAATGACTGAAAAACTTTGCATACTCTGTCTGCTTTACTAGAGGCAGCAAGCTGACTGTCGGGATAAGTGCAGGCTGTGACAGAAGCACCCTTCAAAGCAGAAATAAGAGGAGGAATATGAGTAGGTTCTAGAACAAAACAAAGCATTTCCTGAGGGACTGAAAATCGCTTTTCCAATGGAAATACACAAACAGATTCATTCTGGAAATAGTTCAACAAAAACAGAATCCTTAAAAAGGACTAGCTGAAGCCACACACGCACAGAATCTGAAGTCAGAAGTCTGTGGAGACTCAGAATCAGTGACTTCATAATCATTTTGAGGTTCAAACTCTCAAATCTCTTCAGAAAATGAAGATTCTTTATATCGGAAACATCTACACTCTAAGGGTCAAAAGCCTGAACAAAACCCCGAGCTAGGCCCAATAAATTACTCCTGTTCAGTATAAATGAAACTGACAACATATGTCTTGAGTTCTTCCTTTTTGAAAATAAATAGATCCACCATTGTCAGAAGAAACTCCCTAGGGATGGGCAGAGCTTTCCGACTAGGCAGAGTAGCATCTTCTGCTCATTTTCCCAGGACTGACAAAAGTGTCTCTCTCACATGCCTACCAAGGGCACTCCAACAGTTACAGAGAATGTGTCTAAACCTTAGTCCAAGGTAGCTGTAGAGACTACATAAATGGGGGTGAGGGAAAAAAAAAAGATGACTGGTCTGAGGAACCAGTTTTGGTCACAGCAGTCACCCAACTGCATCTGAGGCACTTGAGCATCCTACTGTGAAGGCAAATGCTGTTTAGTAATTTTCTTATTTTTGTGGCTTTAAGAAGGAACCAAGGAACATTAAATTGTTCCATAGTTATGATGATAAAGATGCCCAATTCCTGGGAAGACCTGGCAGCAGTAAATTGGTAAAAAAGGTGAATAGTTATACAAAAAAAAAACTTTCTCCCATAAAATATGGTTAAAAAAATGACTCCAGTCCACAAAAAGTAAATCAAACAAACTTTCACCCGAGAAAAATTAAAGTTTCAATAACTTTTGACCACAAAAGTAAAAAAATAATGAGCAATTTAAAAGTAGCTAAAATTCACATGACATGTTAAAAACATAACTTGTCATAACAACTATGTAATGTTTATTCCCTGAAGCAAAAGCTGACTAATGGTTTGGGTGCATGGAAGGTGCCCTGAAGCTTTGGAAGCTGACCTGTTGGCTATTATATGCTTAGTAGGATATAACCCAAATATAGCTCCGGCTACTCGAGCAGTGATTCATCTGAAGAACATATACATAAGAAATTAGCCTGCCAAACATTGAAGTGTGCACGCAAGTCAAACGTTAGAAATATACACTTAAAAGAATTGTTACATACAAAAGGTGGAACTATCTTAATAGATACTCCGTCCATAGTATCATGTAATATAAATGGCCTTAGACGTATAATCAAAAAGCAGAGAGCAGTAAATTATATTAAGTGTAGTGCACAAACAGCACTGCTGCAGAAAATGCATTTGTATAGAAATGAGCTTGCAAATTTGACAAAGAAAGGGTTTTAGGGTGGGCATTCAGCAGAATTTCAGGGTCAAAGGAGAAAGGGAATATACCGATTACTACAGGGGCTTCAATGCTGGCAAAAAAGGGTGGGAAAAAGACTGTTAGATTTATGGTTGTAGTAAGAAGTTATTGTCAGGGGCAAAGGATTTCACTGACACATTTATTTTCCATCTAAAAAGTACCATTCTGTAAATAAACCCACCATAAAACAGATGTTTGACTGATCACTGCTGCAACAGCCTTAACTTTATGAGTTACATTCTGTGAAGGATACAACAGCCAGCCAGCTTCCAAAGCTTCAGGGCACCTTCCTTGCATCCAAACTCTCTGGCAGCTTGAGCTAAAGTGACAAAGACAAGCCCTTAACAGCTTTCCTGCCAACTGAAAGAGGGAGGCAGAGCCCTAAAAGGACAATGCTAAGAACATCAAAAAATAAACCACATTCTAGCATAAACACCTCACCAAAAAACAAGGGGGTGGGTGGAGGAAGAGAGTAGCTAAGGCAGCAGTGGCCATTCAAACATCTCCTGGTATGTTAAATTTCCTTAGACAACTGCACTACCATTCATCATATTGATCACTGTTGCGGTAGATTTACCTATATGGGTAGATTACCCTAGCTTACTACATTTTGGAGGTGGAAGGAGAAGAGTCCAAGAGCCCCAGGATAATTGTCCTTGGAAAGCCTGATCTAGACACAGAGAATGAATAAAGCTTATGGTGTTTAGTAAATCTGTGTACAGAGGATAAGGCTGCAGCTTCTGCAATAATTCTAGAATCCAACCCATTTCTAAAAAGTCACAGATGCTCCACAGATGGTACAGTGGTGGACCTTGAACCTGCCTGGAAAAGTTTTGTTGTGGTGAGTACAACAAAAGATAATAGCCTTAGATAACCATTTGTTAATAATCTGCTTTGACACAAGTTGCTTATCTTCCAAGAAATGGACAACTGAATCAAAGACCTGAAAGATTTAATTTTGGTAAGATAGTACCAAAGTTGTCGGACATCCAAGGTATGGCATATCCATTTCTCCTTTTTTTTAAGTTGAGGAAAGAAAATGGGGTGATGGATATTTTGGCTTACAGTAAAGTTAGATTCCATTTTAGGCAAAAAAAGGATTAGTTCTCAAAGAAACTCTACCCCTGTAGAAAATGAGATGGAGCTGACTCACTAACATCTTGCAAATCAGAAACTCCTCTTGCAGAGTTCAGAACAATCATTAAAACTGTATTCCATGTCAAGAACCTCAAGATGGAGAGGTCAGCTGCTTGAAATGTTGAAATGGAGCAAGTGTTAGCTTCACTAAAACAAAACTAAGATCCTAAGGAGAGGCAATCAGTTTTCTTGGAAGACTTGTGCAAAACTCCTTTCCAAAACATTTTGACACGAGTCTGCCTTGAAAGAGGAGGATCCGTGGACAGACATCTTGAAATGGTAGATAAATGAACTTTGATAGTGGAGTAAAAAAGGCCATAGGACAGTTAACTCGCACATTGTAAAACCAGAAAATTAGCCTTGAATGGGTGCTGGTTATGTTTGTTGACACCAACTAGAAAACCTCTTCTATTTTCTAATATAGGATTTTCAATGTAGGCTCCATTAGTACTTGTTGCACATACTCAGTAAACAGGTGCCTAAAGGGAATTAAGACCCTATCATCCAAGCAGTCAACTGTTGATTGGTGTCAAGGTTTATCAAATACCCCATTCTTGTATGAGTGAATCCTATCAAACAGGAAGCTTGAAGTAATTGCCCCTGGCCATTTCCAAAAGAAGTAAGAACCACATTTGCCTGGACTAGAAGGAAATCACCACAATGATTTTGGAAGATCTCTTCTAAATTTTCAGAGGTACCCCGGAAATTAGTGGAAAGGGTGGAAAAGCATGCAGAAACATTCCTGTCCAAGGAAAATAAAATCATCTGTCTTCCAGGAGCCCTAAACCAGAATCTTGCCAGTTTATTGTTCAGCGATGAGACAAAAAAAAGGTCTACTTGAGGAACTCTCAACAGAATGATCAAATCTTGGAAAAGCATCCTCCCCCCACCAATCTTGTTTCCATTCATGAGAATCTGCCCTTGTCCTGTTCAGCTAGTCTGCCACACAACTTCACTCTGGCAAAATGTAAGATGCCTGTAAAGTGAGACTGTGCTGTAAATCTACATCCCAACCTAACATGGCTAGTCTACAGAGGGAGCACACTTTGTTCTCCCATGCTTTGATGCACCACATGGCTGTGGTCTTGTCTGTAACAACTTTAAGATGTCCTGTGGAGCCGTACAACACAGAATGGGAAATTTACCATTTTCCTCACTGTAGTTCGATATCGGAGTTGGCATATTTATTTAGGCACAGCACCCCACATGGGGGGCTTGCTCTCCTGCAAAAACATAACATTTTTTTTTTGTTTTTATTACGTTTTTGAATTTTCAGACTTTGATCTTATGGTCTCGGCCATTTGAAACTCAAAGTTTTGAAACTTTGAGCTTCTGAAACAGATCCAGCCATACATACATACATATACATACATATATATACATATATACCATATATATATGTACTTGTGCCTGTCCTTGGAGTTCCCACACACTATGCACATTTATCCCTCCTGAAACTGCTCCCCAAGCAAAGTCAGTGCTGGCCGACTGCTTTGGAACAGGGAGGGAGAAGGGGTTACCCAGATTTAATGATATCTGTTATCTCCACTAAGTAATTTCCTTCCTTTTTGACACATCCCAGCACTAGGATCTAAACAGACAAGTTCTGGGACCACACAGAGTTCAGATATCAGTATCTTTTACATGTAGAGTCTTACCAGGGGTATCATGAGATTCATAAAAATCATAAGACCCAAAATTTTGAGGTATTCCCTTGTAGGGACAGATGTCTAACTAGAAAAAAAACATAGAAATAGATATAGATATAGATCTATTTTTGTGTGGAAGGAAAAGCTCTAAAATGTGAGGTTCAGCTGACATCCCAGAATCATAATCCTGTGAAGAGTCATGAAAGACTTCTGAATGTTTTCTTGGAATCCAGCTTGTGTAAGTTATCTCCCATCCAAGACAGACATTCCTGACATTTTGAAAAAGACTTTTCCAAGATAAGCAAACCATCTAACTATGGAAAAAACATAGATATCCAGTTGCCTGCAATGACCTATAACTGGAACTAGACACTTACTCTTAGTGGAGTGGATAGTCCAAAGGCTAAGGCAGATTAATAATGTGATCCAGACAAACAATAACTTAAGAAATGCCTGAAATCTGGATAAACAGGAGTGGGATAACCATCTTTTAAATCTAATGTCATCAGGAAAACTGAATGAGGTAGAAGTAGCAGCATGTTTTAAAGTGACATTTTTAATTTAGGCACCATCACAAACAGGTTTAGGAAATAAAGATCCACAACAGGTCTCCAAGTGTTTTCTTTCTTTGGTACTAAAATATCCTGGAATAAAACCCCTTTCCTACCTAGGAAGGGGGAGGAGGTTCTATAACTCCCTGCGACAGCATGTGATGGACAGGAGGAAACAAAACAGTCTGGTCTGGAGAATAAGGAATTACTCCCTGGAAAGGAAGAATCTGCTCCTACTGCCATCTGTAACCTTGATGATGGATCTTAAGAACCCATTTGTCTGTAACTATTGGCTGCCAAAGGAAAAAAAAAATGACAATTCAGACTTTCTGGAAGAAAAAATGGGTTTCCAGGGTGAAGGGGGGGACACACTCAGTCATTCAGTCTTATTGGACTGTCTTTGGTTTTGAGAGGTTCCCGAATTCTTCTTGGAACCCACTTGTCGTTTTTTCATAAATGTCTACTTAACAGTACTTACTGGATACTGTTTATTTTGTTTCTTACCAAAATTGGATGAGGAGTTAGAGAATCCCTTGGGTAATGCTACTCAACGCCAGAAATCTAAATCACAAAATGCACGCACTCGAGGCACTCCTCAGTATGGAGAACACTGACATCTGTGCAGTAACAGAAACCTGGTTTAAGGCTCCTGAGAGCACCCCAGCACTACTAGGCTATAACTCGTACCATACCTTTCGGCCACAGAACCAGGACCGAAACACAAAAGGTGGGGGTGTATCCATATTCATCAAGGATACCCACACCTCCAGGTTAGTGGCGCAGCACAATGCATCAGAGATCATCCATGTGCAACTAATAATGGGCAAAACTGCAATCCAAATTGTAGCTTGCTACAGATCACCCACCATGGCCCAGGACCCCCATTCCGCATTTCTGGAGACACTGGGAAATATGAAGGACCTACCAAACACCTCAATACTGGGTGATTTCAATTACCCAAACATAAACTGGGAGAACAAGTACTAACTCCCTTGCCAAACGCTTCCTAGAATTTATAAACTCGAACGCCCTGGATCATCTGGTCAACACCCCCACCAGAGGGAACAACATATTGGACCTGGTCATCACCAACATGGGTGACCGGTGTTCCACAACGGAGGTCAACCCCTCGCTGATTAGATCAGACCATAGACTAATCACTCTGCATATCCACATTCCGCCCCCACCCCCAATCAAGGAAACCGCCATGAAAAACTTTTCAAAAGCAAACTTCACATTACTTAAGACCGAGGTGGAAAGGTTCACAGCCCCCATGCTAAAGGACAATGCTGTCCAAGCTGCTGAAACCTTTACAAAGGCACTCTATGAGCATCTGCAGAAATGCATGGATCGTGCTATCCCAAGTAAAACAAAGACTCAGTCCTCCAAGAAAAGGAGACCAGTCTGGTGGACCCCTGCCATAAACAAGCTATACAACAGAAGGAGGAAACTGGTACAGAAAAGAGTAAAATCCCAAGAAGGAAAGACATCCCTGATCAGTATCAGCAAGAAACTACAATCCCTCATTAAATCATCCAAGGCTAGTTTCGAAAGAAAAATTGCCAATGACTCCAAAGATAATCACAAAGCGTTCTTTAGCTATGTCAAGAACCTAAGTGGAAACTCTCAGATCTGCTCTGAGTTAGTGCAGAATGGCACAAAATGCACTGAACCGACTGATATTGCGGACATTTTGGCAGACAGGTTTAGTTCAAACTTCACCCCCTAAAGGGCCCATAACCATACCAGAAGAATGTACGGCCCCGTCAATCACAGACACACAGGTTAAAACAGCCCTATCCAAAGCCAAAAACACAGCTTCAATGGGACTGGATGGGGTCCCAGGCTGTGTCTTACAAGAGCTTCAAAATGAACTAGCCCCTCACCTAAACACACTGTTCAAACTCAGCCTCTCTACAGGCAATGTACCCACAGAGTGGCGCACAGCAACAGTTATCCCAGTCCACAAAGGTGGAGCTAAACGGACTCTGGGAACTATCGCTCTATAAGCCTGGTCTGCAAGGCTATGGAACGCATCATCATGGAACTCATTAACAGAGACATTGGGAACCTCCAAACCTTGGACCCTACCCAGTTTGGTTTTGTTAAGGACAGATCATGCCTTCTAAACCTGGTAGACTTCTTTGAGACGGTTACCAAGGCATTAGACGAGGGAAAGGAGGTACATACAGCCTACCTAGACCTCGCAAAGGCTTTCAACACCATTTCCCATTCTAGTATTATAGACAAGCTCACCAGCTTGAACATAAACCTCTACGTCACGAGATGGGTTGCCATCTGGCACATGGATAGAACCCACATGGTGAGAGTTGCAGGCTCTACGTCTGACTCTAAACTGGTTACAAGTGGCATCCCCCAGGGCTCAGTCCTAGGACCCCTCCTGTTTGGTATATACTTCTCAGAGGTACAGGCAAGCATAGGAGGACTATGGATGACCAAGTTCGCAGACTACTGCAAACTAGGGGCCATAATTGATTCTCCGGCTGATACAGACACCCTCCAGATGGGTCTCACTGAGACAGGCACCTGGTGTCAAAATCATGGCCACAAGCTAAATGCCAAAAAATGCATAGTCATCCCCTTTGGAAAAAACAAAGTACCCGTGAACTACCACACAGGTGGTAGTCCCCTAAATACAGAAAATGTAATAAGGGATCTGGGGACCCAAGTAAATAGCAATCTCTCCTTTGATAATCATATTGCCAAGGTGGTTAAAAATCCTTCTATGTGGCCCACCTAATCACAAAAGGGTTCACATCTAGAACAAAAGAGGTTACTGTGCCTCTCTACTCATCACTCATTGGACCCATCATAGAATACAATGCCCCATTTGGGATGTACCTTACAAGACACCTGCAACAGCTGGAAAGGCCACAAAAGTACCTTACCAAGAGAATTACTGGCCTCAAACAGATGCCCTATGCAGCCCGACTCAAGAAACTCCAGCTGTACTCAGTTGCATACCACTTAATCAGAGGTGATCTCTGCCTGACATACAAGGCCATGTCCAACCCAGAATTGCTAGACATGCTCCACCTAAGAAAAACAAATCCCAGAGAGCCACACGCTCTAGAGATATAAACCTCACCACAACAATAAATAGGACATGCTGGAGGGATAAATTCCTATACCAGAGACTCCCCATGGTTTGGAACAGGATTCCAATATACATCAGGCAGAGCCCCTCACTAACACTCTTCAACAGAAACCTTGACTGGTGGATGGGAAACAGAAAATTTACCCCGGGGATCACTGCAATGGCTCTGCTGGACAGTGGCGCAGAGAACTAATAGCCCTGCTGATAGTGGCGCATGGAACTAATGGCTCTGCTGGACAGAGGCACAGGGAACTAATCTAAGGGGGTGGCGAAAGCCAACACATTCTGGCTAGGCTTATAAATGCCCTTGGGCAGACAGCCTAGTACTTACCTATGAACCTAAAAGGAAGACAGCAAAATCTTAGAAATCGTCTGGATCAGCTTACTCTTTTCATCACACTTTAATCACCACTGCAGCAGAGGGGCAAAAAAAATATAAATCCAAGGGAGAATTTAAAATCTAATCATCATCATCTGGGAGATTCTTAGAATGCAGCCATGCAAACCTCCTCAAAACAGTACCAGCAGCCACAGACCTGGAAGTAGCATCAACAAATACATACATAATGTATACAAAGAGTAGAGACAAACAGAAAAAATAATTGAAAGCAGATTTTATCTCACAAGAAGAAACTGCAGATAAAACATTCATCATTATTTCACAAATAGTCACAGCAAACCTCAACATACAAGCCTGACAAATGAAAATTTTGAAAATAAAAGTTGCAGTAGTATATACTTTTCCCCCATACTTATCAATCTTTCCATCCTTATCACAGACATTAGGGTTGGAATTAAATAAGTGTTTAGCAGCAACAGGATTAACGAAAGCTATAACTGCTGGCTTGGGTTTGGGGAAGTGTACAAATCCTGAAAAGACTGATTAACTTTGTGCATCCTAACTGCCTTATTAGGGGCATCTGGCTGATCATCAAGAAAATTGCAGGCAGTAACACACATCTTCCACAGAAGTCAGAAATGGAGGAATGGTGGGCATGGCTAAGATGCTGAAAAGATAGGAGCAGAATTCACCAGCTCTGCTATTCCTAACATATTCCTGACAAGAAATTTTATTTTTAAGTTATCGTACACGTTTTTTTTTTAATCAATAATTTAAACCATCCTGGTTGATAACACAGAAAACTTGTTTGATTATTACTATATTTTCCTGTCAAACTGTTACATGGAATTTCCTCACAACTTCAAGATGAGTCATACAAAACCAAACTCTCATGATACTTTTCTGAAAAAAGAGTTTCAAATGGTTTTGACTAATCAAGGAACTGTCACAGAAAATGGATAAAATGGATAATAAATTGGACAACTTCTAGGAGAAATGTACTTCGCAAATATAACTAATACAAAAATCTCTTAACCCACAGAAAACACAGATTTCAGGAATAGAAGACGCTCTAAATGATGTGGAAAGAAGGTTAATGGAAGAAAAAGAACAGTTGTGTATAATACCATAATCATAGATGTCCTTCTCTTCCATGTTGCAATACTCCAAACTCTTGGGTTATCTTCTGCTTGATACCCGAACGTCGGGCCAGTATACAAAAGCTTGTAGTCAATGCTAGGTATGTGGGACATCTGACATTGGCCTAGGGAGCGTGGACCATAAAAGTGACATCTGCATATACCTTTATTCAGAACTAAACGCCCCATTCCCAAGATAGCTATACAAGGCCTGTACCAGCCAAGAAGGAACAGTTTAGATGGAAACAAAGGGGTAAGGAGGGAGAGAACAAATACTGCAGCATGGAAGAGAAGGACATCTATGGTTACGGTACGATTTTGCACAACTATTCTATGTCCTTCTATTCTCATGCTGCAGTATTCCAAACTCTTGGGTGAGTGCCAAAGCTCATAGGAAAGAAGGGGTGGTGGTACAGAACTGTTCTCCATGAACTCATGAAGGTCTGCCCTAGCAAACTCTGCTCTGGATCTGGTGATGTGATCCAACCTGTAGTGTTTGGTGAGGGTACGGACAGATGTCCATGTAGCTGCATCCAGAATGGATGCAGTGTTCAGTCCTTTGAAGAAAGCCCCCGAAGAAGCCATGGCTCTAGTGGAGTGGGCCTTATTTTTTGACTCGTTTCCCATTAAATTTATAGCAAAAGGAAACGGCCTTGGAAATCCAAGCAGAAATGGTCTGTTTTGTCACCACCTTTCCCAGAGCTCTGGGGTGAAAGGAGACAAATAGCTGCTCTGATTTCCTAATGGGCCTAGTCTTGTCAAGGTAAAAATCTCAGTTGTCTGTCAACATCAAGGGAATGTAAGACTCTCACTGCCATTTTGGGGATGAGGAAAAAAGGTGAGCAGGTGGATACCCTGATTTAAGGATAGCTTGTTGATCACCTTGGGCATAAAGGAGGGGTTGGTCCTCAGGTCATTCTAGCCTTGTGAAAGATGAGGGAGGGAGGAGTTGCCATGAGGGCCTGGAGCTCTGACACTCTTCTGGCTGATGTCAGGGCCACAAGAAGTACAGTTTTCCAGATGCAATGTTTCAGAGATGCCTTAGTAGCTGTTTCAAAAGGGGCAACAGCAAGTTTCTCTAAAACATAATCCAGATCCCACGGAGGTGGAACCACCCTCCTGGGGGGCCTGAGGCATAGTACTCCCTTAAGGAATAACTTTGGAGGGATACAGGAAGCTAGAGGGGGATCAAGAGGTAGATGCACCGAAATAGCAGCAAGGTGTGCTTTAACATAGGAATATGCCAACCCTGCTTGCAAGAGTTCACAAAGATAGGACAGCACTAAGGGGACCTCACTTTGAAATGTGTCTAGCTGTCTTTGTAGACACCACATGGAGAACCTCTTCCATTTAGACAAATAAGATCTAGTGTTAGGTTTTCTGGCCTCCTGCAGGACTGTTAGTACATCCTCAGTGTAAAGGTGTCTAGAAGCTATCAAAATTCTATCACCCACAGGGTTAGATTCAGAGATTCCAGATGAAGATGGATTAGGGATCCCTTGCCCTGTGTGAGAAGGTCCACTCTGTGGTAACTTGTGATGATTGCCACTGGCTAAATGCAGGGGGAGGGGGAACCAATGCTGACTTGGCCAAAAAAAGAGTCAATGGCAATATTTTTGGTTTGTCCTGCTTTATATTCAACAGGACTTTTCAAAGTAAGGGGAAGGGGGGAATGCATACAGAAACATCCCCTTCCATGAGATTGAAAATGCATCTGCTGCCCTTGCTAAAGAACTGGGTAGCCTGGTACAAAACAGTGGCAGTTGCCTGTTAAGAGGGGAGGCAAACAGATCTATTTGTGGTGTACTCCACTTGTGGACAATGCCCAGAAACACATCCCTGTGAAGCATCCATTCATGGGATTGTGACATGGACCTGCTCAAGGTGTCTGCCTGAATGTTCTAAACTGAAAGGATATAAACTGCCTGCAGGGAGATTCTGTGTTGGGCTGCCAGGTCCCAGGTTTGGACAGTAAGTCTGCAAAGCAAATACAATTTGGTTCCACCCTGTTTGTTCACATACGATAGAACTGTAGTATTGTCTGAACAATTGCAGAGGACCTAGTTTTACGGCATGAAGGAAGGTTGTCAGGGCAAATAGGATAACTCATAACCCTGATGTTGATGTGTTCCCGTCTGAAGGTGTGTGACCAGGTACCCTGCACTTTCAGGCTGCCCAAAGTACCCCCCCCCAGCCCAGATGTGATGCATCTGTGTACATTTCCTGGACTGGGGCAAGGGGTTGTAATGGAAGTCCTGGGTTGAGTGTGACTTGGTTCAACCACCACAGGATCTCCTTCCTTAGGAAAGTAAGGAAGTGGATGCCGATGTTCAGCGGGTGTGAGTGTTAGGTCCATGTGGATTTCAGGTACCACTGTAGTTTTCTCATGTGGAGTCTTGCCACAGGCAGCATGGGTATAGTGGAAGCTACATAACCCAGTAGTCTGGGATATTGTCTGGCTGTCAAAGCAGTGGCTTTGAGAATGGAGGCCAGATAATGCCTCAGGGTTTCCAATTTTTGGGGTGGAATGAATGCCCTCATGACATCTGTCCTTATCCTGCAGCCTAGGAAAACTTGGTCCTGGGAAGGACTCCGGTTGAACCTGGGGATGTTTATGTTGAATCTTAGTGCCTGCAGGACTGAGATGACTTGGTGGAGTTGGTTCTGTAGGGATATGGAGCATTCTGGCTGAATAAGGAGGTCATCCAGGTATGGAAAAAATTTGAATCCCTTGGACCCTGCAATACGCAACCACTGCAGCCAGACACTTGGTGAAGACCCTTGGAGTCATACAGAGTCCAAAGGGCAAGTCTGAGAACTGAAAATGTAAGGAACCAACAGCAAACCACAAATATTTCCTGCAGTTGGACCTTATAGGGATGTGGAGGTAAGCATCCTTTAATGTCCAAGGTGGCTAGAAATCCCCAAGGTATCATTAAAGGAAAAAGGGTCTGAAGAGTAAGCATATGAAAGGTGGGTACTTGTAAGTGAAGACTGAGGTGAGAGATCCAGGATAGGTTTCCAAGATCCATCCTTCCTGGGAACTAGGAAGAGTCTTGAATAGAATCTGTTTCATTTTTTTGCCAGACGAACCATTTGTACGATTCCTTGTGAAACGAGGCTGTCTATGACTGGCTGGAAAAGGGGAAGTTGATCTTTGGGTGGCTGGGGAATCCCTCTGGGAGAAGGGGAAATGTTCCAGGTCATAACGTAACCCTTTTCTATGGTGGAAAGGACCCGCCTGTCTGAGGTGATGTTTTGCCAAACTGGAATAAAGTGAGAGAGAGCCTTAGGGACAGAGGAATGGAGTCTAGAGGGGGTGGCAGTGAAGGCAGGTAGTCACATGCTACCTACCCTGTCCTGAAAGGGAGGTTTCTGGGCAGAAGTCTGAGCAGGCTTAGAAGGGGTCTGCTGTTTCCTAGTGCCTTTTCTTGCCCTAGCATGGTAAACTGGGGCAGAGTGTTGCCTCATGACCTGGGTCTTTAAAAGATAGTTCCTGTGAAATTTTGGTACAGGGGAGATGAACAGGTGTTTTAAGTCCTGCAGTTCATTCCCTTTTTGATGAAGGCCCTTAAATAGCTCAGCCACTTTAGATCCAAAAAGGGCAGAGTTATCCAGGGGTGCATCCAATAATTTGGCTCCAATATCATCGGGTTAAGAGTTGCAGCCTTAACCATGATTACCTTCCAAGGACTGACGCTGAGCTACAGATCTGGCAGAGGCTTCTGCAGCATCATAGCTACATCTAATTGAAGGTCTTGTAACTTGAGAATACATGGAAATGAAACTAGAGATTTGAGCCTTGGAAGATGAGTCAGGAATGTCAGCTAAAAGCTTGTTGGCCTGGGTCAAAAAAAACAAGGCATATTTGGACATATGCATCTGGTAATTCACTACCCTAAAGGCCAGGGTAGCAGAAGTTTATACCTACTTACCAAGGTGCTCCACGGCCTCCATGAGGGGTACTCGCCATACCTGTAATGGCAGACTCCGAATGGTCTTCCAGGTGAACGTCAGCCATAGGAGGGATGTCAGGTGGAGGAGGAGCAGCAAGTTCAGGCCTGGAAATATTGGCCTTTTTAGGTGGTTCTATGGACTGACTGGACAACCCTTCTAACCCTGATGCCAAGCGTTTAAGATGCTGATTCTCTAAGTAAATGTTCAAAGCATGTAGACAACTACAGAGTGTCTTAGGGACGAAGGCCTGACAGACTACACAAGTAAGATGGTCGTAGATAGGCCCTAGACAGAAAAGGCAGACTTTGTGGACATCCTTATGGGGGGAATCTGATGATCGCACCTGCACTTTCCCTTCCTAGATGACATGTAACCTAAACAGACATGCAGTGACAAAAAGGAATCAGAAACAGCCCCAATGAGGTACTTATCTTAGAAATTTGAAGATCCGATGGCGAAGACTGCATGAAGTGCTGACATTCCACTGGTGGCAGATAAGTTCAGAGGAGAAGTACATGCATTCGTCACTTTTATGGCCCACACTCCCTATGCCAATGTCAGACTTTCCATGTACCTAGCAGTGACTACATGCTTTTGTATACTGGCTGGATGTTCCAGTAGCAAGCAGAGGATAACCCAAGAGTTTGGAATACTGCAATATGAGAACAGAAGGATATCACAATGAATCCAACACCCTTCTACTGAGTAAATAGATAATCTAGAGAACAGATCTCAAAGAAATAATATTCACATTTTTGGTTTGCCTGGGAAAACAGAAGGAAGCAATACAACAAACTTTTTAACATACTGGCTCCCTAACATTCTAGATTTGTCAGAAGCAATGTCCTAAGGCATTGAGAGAGCACACAGTTCTATGCCAGCTGCTCCTTCTGAAAATAATTCAACAATGAGATCTAACATTGTAAATTTTTTTCATCACAGGAGAAGGAGCTGATACTTAAGATTGTTTGGTCAAAATCTCCCATTAAACTAGAAGGGAAATTAATAAGATTTGACAATGATTATTCCTCCACAAAAGGAAATGTTTTCTGCCACTAATTAAAGAACTAAAGAAAAAACAGATAAAGGTGCATTTGCTTTTCCCTGCTAGACAAATTATTTCTTCCAGATGGGGCCAGAATATTTGAAGACTTGGATGATGCATTGTCTTTTCTGAAAACAAAAACTATAATTAAAAAAGCAGAAGCCATAGACTGGAACAGCAGTTCTCTGAAAAGAATGGCAGAACGAAATGGATAGAACACTAACGAGAAAAAAAGAAACTGAAAGAAAAATGACTAGACAGTTTCAATGTTATTATCCTTGCTAAGTTGTCTAATACATACTTCTAAATAAGAAGCATTGTTCACATTTTTTTTCAAACTCTTTTTAACTTCAAGAAAGGGAAACCTTGACGTAAATATTAAAGTAACTAAATTCTCTTTATTACATTTATTCTTTATTTAGTACATTCAATTTACTAACTAGAGGTAGGGCTACAATTAATAGTTTTAAATTCTTTTATATTAAAATCATAAATAATAAATTTACTTAGTATAGTAAGATTCTGCTTTGAAGTTTGTTGTTAAACGTAATCATACATAATAGCATGCAAGAGATGTTAGTGGGGTTTAACCATAAAGGCAATAGTCTTTTCCCCCAAACAATGAATTACATATGGAGATTTGACATTAAAATTATTAATTTCCATTTAAGTAAAATGGAGACAGTCTTGTCTTATCCCAGTTTTGTCTAGTGACCCTTTGGGGGATTTGCACTCTTGCTTAGTTGGGATTCAGTGATGGATTTTGTGGATGGAGAACAGCAATGTTATGTGTTGTCTATCTGCCCCCCCCTTTTTTTTTGTTTGACTCAGAGGGATTGTAGTGTGGTTGTGTTGTGGGTGCTGGGTTGTTGTGTTCAGGGGAATTGTGATTCCTCTTTGTTATGGCCATATTGTTTCTTGCTGATTATAGCTGGGATGAAGGCTGTTTTGAGCTTGATTTACTTGCAATGTCAGCTTTCCACTGCTATGATTCTGGTTGCTCTGCTGAGGAGTGAAGGTTGGTCTGGATTTGCTAGATGAAGCTGAGCAACAGATTTGTACATGGACTGCTGAGTGATCTGAATAATTTACTTTTCGCATTGTGTTCGGCTCGAGCGAAAACTTATTTGTTGAAGCTTTCTGTTACAGTCTTGCACTTTGAATAAAATTCCTGCCATAAACACGAACGACCTAACATCTCATTTTGCTCACTTAACAAATTGTTAGGTCTTACATTGGTGCAGTACATAGCAGAATGTGCAGTAGTGCATCCAGCCCAGGGCACCCCTTCCTTTCAACACTTCCTGATGAAGCAGTCAAATTAATTAATTATAATTTTCATACCTGTAATGGTATGAATATTAATCTCTGTGCAGTGAGGCACAACGATAATTTATTAAAATCTGTTTTAATGAGCACAGTGTATATTATTTTGTGAACAAAACACTAGTCATATAACGATGATTGAAAATTGAGGACGGTCACGTATCAAACATTTGAGATCCAGAACTGTGCGTTCTCTGTACATCAAAATGAAGTGTAGCATTACTAAGCAAAACTGCCTTCCACTACATGTAGGAAATTATTCAGTACGTCAGTCTGCAAAATGCAATTTCAAGATTAACATATGGATACATTCAATTAAGACTGATGAAAAACACAAGTTATGACTATGGATTTATTTTGACTTTGTTGCCTTCACTACTGAACGCATTACTGGAGCTAGAATTAGTATAATTTTTGAGAAGCGTATTTGTTATTTCAGACAATTCTACTAGGATTCCTGTTACTGTTTGTTGCTTGGCTATATTTATTGCGCTTTTAACTTCTTGTGCGTCTTGTGTACCATGTGTTACTTTGGTAAATGGCTTCCTGCCAACAAAGGGCTCTTATGAGATCAACTCACCTGCTTGCATGAAATGAAATAACTGCTCCTTTACACTAGTCTCCATATACATGCATGTATTCATTTATAGTTGCAATGCAAGCAAACTATTGTCCATCATTGCTTTACTTGGCAGTTTACTCTATAGAATCATTGCTCTGGGTTCTTAATGAGTTTCATTTTAGGTTTGAGTCTCTGTGTTTTTATTTGCCTATTACTAAGCAAATCACTTAACTAAACAGCGTTCCAGGGTCACCACTGAAGAGACACTTGCATCTAATCAGCTAACCATTTTGGTGAATAAAACTTGTTGCCATTTTCCTTCAGCCATGTTGACAACTGGCAGTCATAACTTTATTTTTACATATTTATTTGTTTATTTTTCTATTTATTTTGAGTTGCATCCTGATATGGCATAGAGGAAGGGTAAATACAAAGTGTGGCACATAAATAAAGAAATCTGAAGAAAAAATGCATTATTCATGACTGTGACAATATGAAACAAAAGTGATCTGATATTTTTGTGATAAGCAGGAAAGCTACTGTTTTGGGCATGATATTCGGTCCATATACATTCACACTCAGATTAAGAATGTGTGAAATTTCCATACAGCAAAGTTACTTGGCAGACAGTCATTAACATAATGTGGTAACCATAAAGGTAACGAGTCCCAGGGGTTCTTTACAGCCATGACCTAAGCTAGATGCAATATATTAATTGAGATATTTTGCTGTAATTTTCTAACTTTCTGACCATTTAAAATAAATAGAAATCAGCTGAAGACCTAAAATGTAATTCATTATACGTTAATTTACAAATGAGACTGGACTGCAACCCAAGGTCCCTAAAATAAAACAGATATAACAAACAATAAATATTAGTCAGATAATGGTTGCATCTATTTCATTAATATTATCTTCAGAATTTTTCTGCCTAAACATTTCACACTTTCTCTCTCTGTATCCTACATTTACTTTTCTCTTATGATTTTTTCTAGAAAGAGAAAGTATCCTTATTTACTCATAAAATAACTCAAATCATGATTAACCCCACCACAAAAAAAAGTCATACTTCATGTAAAAATTGTTAGGAGTAGATTTGTACTTCTGCACGTTTACTTGTTCACACTGTTTACATGTAACTCTAGGAATCTGTTTAGTCTTACATCTGGCGAATGTGTTTAGTCATAAATTTGTAAAAGAGATGATTGTAAAATATCCCCATTTTAAATTAAGTCACTTGTTAAGGTGGAGTTTCACTACATGTTATAGTTCCCTCTCACATGCTTTGATATGCCATAGGCATACATGCTGTATATGTAAAACTGGTAATGATGTTCAAGTTCTATTAATTTACAGCTGGTATGTTACTTTTCTAAACACAACATATATGAGGCAACTCTGATATTGGAGCAAGTTTTCTAAGTAACTGTTTAGACTGACATAAAAGATTTGCCTAATCAAAACGTAAAGTAAACAGTAAGCTATTTTTCAGTGCTAACACAAAGTATATTGTTGTGACTGAATATGATTAAAGCAGGATGCATGCGCAATGATTAAATGTTCAGCACATTTGGGAACAGTTCATCACGGATCGCAAGCTACTACTTGCAGTTAGAATGATGCATTTTCTAGTTTACTAAAAACGCAATTAAATAGCAATGATTAGGAAAGCTCTTTCAATAGTCCTTATAATCATGATAGGTTCATAGGTATGTACTAGGCTATCGGCCCTAGGGCCTATATAAGCCTAGCCAAACGAGGTTCCCTGGCTTTCGCCACCCAAGAAAATTATTTTCCTGTGCCCCTGTCGAGCAGCGCTGCAGCAGTGATCCCCGGGGTGCAATGTGGTTCATAAACAGACTTGCAATGTCTAACCTCATGGATTTACGGGATTAAACTACAACCAGGAAGGAGAGAAAGGGGAAAAAAGTTATAACCACACTTTCCAACACTGTTATTAAAATATGAAATTTCTATTACACTGACTAGGATTCATTAGTGCTATTAAGACTTGCATTATAAGAAACATTTATATGAAATACAAGTGTTGGCAACAACACTTAATATAGATAATATTAATTCATGCTGATTAATACTACATATGAAATTAATCTGGCACTTATAATGCATTTCTGTATTTCAGAAATGGTTAAATGTTACAAAATTATATATATTGAGATAACTGAAGCAATTATTTATATTGATTATAATATTATAATAAACACTATGCTGTATAGAATTTACAAAAATCAACTTAATTTAGAGATACCACACATTCATTGGGAGTTAATCCATTAACAAGATATATTTATGGAACAGTGAAGAGGAATTAATTCTGCTTCTATGGTTGGGTAAGCATGATTTAGATGGACCTACCATCTAAGTCAGGAGTGTTATACTTCCATGCGGGGAGTGAAAGCTAAAATAATTTCATGTTTGATATATTATGTAATGTTTATTCCTGTTTTGGTGTCTAGAACTGTATATATTCTAACTGTTCTGATTAATACCACGTCCACTAGGTCTATGGCTCTCACCATGTATTACTTAAGTGGTTTATATATGCTGTCCTATTTTAAAGTTTTAAAGTATTTAATCAAAAATTCTTTGAACTGCAAAATGGCAAATTTAAAATGCATCTCTATTAATATTAATGGACTAAACAATAGTTGCAAAAGAGGTAGTCTACACAAACATTTAAAACTACTCTCAAGTCATTTATTCAAGAAAACAGTGCCTGCAAACGTTCGAAATCCGTCCCAGCAGTTTATTAAACCATTCAAGTTCACAAATCGAAATCAAACACAAATTCTGTTGTTAACGCTATTTTTAAAAACTAGAATCAACCTGCGTTTTCGTCCTTACATATAGGACTTCATCAGACAATGCTTTAATTAATTGATACATTTATATACTAATCTGCTTTTATAAATTGTCCATTCACCTTGCTTAATTATTTAAAACCTCCTATCACATGGGGAAATCTCATAAATATTAATGCCATTCGGGGAAATACTTAAAAACAGCAAATATATGAAATGTTTTCTCACTTTTACACAAATCAAATACTAAATTAAAACATACTCATAAAAAATATTATAAACATACATTAATTAATTCATCCATCCTTTAATAAATAATCATATAAATATTTATTTAAATATAAATTTAAAAACATGTGTATGTATAAAAACAAGCTTCCTAAAAACATGCTATTCACTTTGTGTGTATTTAAATAATAAGTGGTTTATTTGATGAAATAATGCCCTCTAGTGTCAATTTTAAATATTACAACAATTTTATCTATATCTTATTAGCTCTTATTTTTAATAGGGGTGTTATGGTAAGGAAATCATTTAAACCTGGTTTAGTGTTGGAATCCAAATAAACCTGCCACCATAATTCTTTTGATTCTAATATTTCCTCCCATAACCCACCCCTAATATCTGGCAAAACTTGATCAAGTACAAAAAATAGGAACCTATATTCGGGACATGTGGTTGTGTGTTTATATAAGGCATTTGTACTCTTCGCTTTCAATATGTCATAATTATGCTCATAAATTCTTCTTTTTAAACAGCGTTCCGTTTTACCTATGTAAAGCGACTGTCATATCTGACAAATAGCCATATATACAATGCCCTTACTTTCACAGTTATAATGATTTCCACTTTTAATACATTTATCTCTACTTACTATCTGTATTGTTTGTTTGTTAATAATGTATGGGCACTGTTGGCATCTACCACATTTATATGTCCCATTCCTTCGTTGGTTTCCCTTGGATAATTTACCACTACCTCTTTCCAATATTTTGCCTATATTTGGTGGATTTTTATACACTATTTTAGGTGCCATCTTGGCTATTTCTTCTATATCTGTTAATGAACTAAAATTATTCCATTCTTTTTTAAAAATTTCTCTCAATTTAATATTTGACTTATTATATTCCACTATCAGGCTCCCTGAGTAATTAACTTGTTCCTCCTTATTACTCACCATTTCTTGATTAGTCATTTCTATATTCCTCTGGGAACCCTCATTTTTATCTAAAATAGGTCTAAACCTATCTAACCTACCCAGCTCTACTTCTTTTCGTAAATTCTCTATAAAACTCATGGGATATCCTCGTTCTAAAAACATATTTGTAAGGGTATTACATTCTTCTTGAAAGTCCTTCTCATCTGATGTCATCCTCGAACCTCTTACAAATTGTCCCTTCACTATATTTTTCTTACTATAGAGGGGATGTGCACTTTCATAATGTAAGTAAGAATTTACATATGTGTCTTTTCTATAAACCTTACTTTGAAATTTACCCTTTTCTTTATATATTTCTATATCTAAATATTTCAACTTTTCTTTGTTTACAGTATACGTAAATTTCAAAAAAGTGGTCGTTTGATTAATATATTCCATGAATTCAGAAAATTTCTCCTGTGTCTCTACCCAGAAAATGACTATATCGTCCAAAAATCTAAAATACTTTATCCAACATTCCTTGAATTTACAATTAGCTATAAATTGCTCCTCCCATCTGGCTAAGACAATGTTTGCAAATGTGGGGGCACAAACTGCCCCCATCGCAACACCCGTCCTTTGTTGATAATAACTACCGTCAAACATGATGTAATTATATTTTAAGACGGTGTCCATTAGTGTCACACTTGCTATTTTGTCTTCCAAACTTAAATTTTCATCACTAAAAATCATTTGCTCAAACATGTCCATACCCTCTCCAAAAGGAATACATCCAAAGAGGTCAATGACATCTATAGTGATAAACAATAAGTTTTCCTTATACATATCCTGTTTAATTACCCCTAATAGGTTCCAGGAATCCTTTAATATAAAATTATTTTTTAACCAGATATGTTTAGTTTTATGGTCAACAAATTTAGCTAAAGGACCCGTCTTGGCTCCTGCTGCAGAGACTATGGGTCTAAGGGGGGGGTTTGTCATATCCTTATGGATTTTTGGTATCCCAAAAATGTAGGCTATCTTGGGTTTCTTAACCTCCAAATATCTGTAGGTTGTTTCATCAATAACCTTCTCTAACACCAAATTTTGTAAAATTATATCTATTTTTTGATAGCCTATATTAATTTCATTCAGGGATACCTCTCCATACTTATAATTATCACTCAAGATGGAATTTAACTTTCCTTCATATAATATTTTGTCCATGATGACAATACCCCCACCCTTGTCCGGCTTCATTATTCTAAGTGAGGTGTTACTGCTTAAATTGTTTAAAACCTCCATCTCTTCTTTGTTCAGATTATAATGGATCCACCCTTTATTGGAATGTTTTCTAACTGTGTTAATCATTAAATTCTCAAAATTCTTGATTTGAGGAATCAATGGGGGGTTAAAAATTGACTTTCTCTTTAAAACACTTTCATTAGTCCCTTTTCTTTTAATACCAGCCCTATTAGCCATGACTTCCAAATTAATTTTTCTCGTAAATAACTTGACATCTAAGATGGTACGAGTGTCATCACTTCTTTTGTTAGGTATATATTTCAACCCTTTGCTAAATAAAGAAAAATGATTAGGATTCAGAATAAGGCTGCTAAAATTATAGATAATAAAATTGTTGTAAATGTGTTTAACTTCATCCTGTATTATTATTTCTTTATTTGAGTCTGTATACTTATTTTCTAGGGTCGGGGCGTCTACATGTACCTCCCCCTCCCTCTTCTCCCCCCCCGGTTCTGAAAATTTCTACCATGATGAAAATTATTTGCATACTCATTATTCGTTTCACCTAAAGGTGGAAATTCCACTTCATAATCTTCACCATACCATCCATCATCCATTCTAGTCCCTTTTTTATATTCAAAACCTGTATTATTAACATTATTATTCCATCTGTTTCTGAATTTTTTCACCCTATTTCCTTGATATACTGGTTTGGGGTAGTTGGTGTGATTTTCATACTCCTTTACATCTCTATTTAATTTTAACAATTTACGCTGTATCACTTCTTCACATTTTTTATCTATTTCATTCCTTATTTGGAGGTACTTATCCTTTTCCTCCTTAATTTCATGCAACAAGTCTGTTGTAATACAAGTATCTAATAACTCTATTTCACTTTTCATTTCCATTTGTTTACTTTCATTTTCATTAATGATACATTGAATAACCTCTAAACCACATTTGTTAAATAAGTATACAGACCCAAATAAAGAAATAATAATACAGGATGAAGTTAAATACATTTACAACAATTTTATTATCTATAATTTTAGTAACCTTATTCTGAATCCTAATCATTTTTCTTTATTTAGTAAAGGGTTGAAATATATACCTAACAAAAGAAGTGATGACACTCGTACCATCTTAGATGTCAAGTTATTTACGAGAAAAATTAATTTGGAAGTCATGGCTAATAGGGCTGGTATTAAAAGAAAAGGGACTAATGAAAGTGTTTTAAAGAGAAAGTCAATTTTTAACCCCCCATTGATTCCTCAAATCAAGAATTTTGAGAATTTAATGATTAACACAGTTAGAAAACATTCCAATAAAAGGTGGATCCATTATAATCTGAACAAAGAAGAGATGGAGGTTTTAAACAATTTGAGCAGTAACACCTCACTTAGAATAATGAAGCCGGACAAGGGTGGGGGTATTGTCATCATGGACAAAATATTATATGAAGGAAAATTAAATTCCATCTTGTGTGATAATTATAAGTATGGAGAGGTATCCCTGAATGAAATTAATATAGGCTATCAAAAAATAGATATAATTTTACAAAATTTGGTGTTAGAGAAGGTTATTGATGAAACAACCTACAGATATTTGGAGGTTAAGAAACCCAAGATAGCCTACATTTTGGGATACCAAAAATCCATAAGGATATGACAAACCCCTTAGACCCATAGTCTCTGCAGCAGGAGCCAAGACGGGTCCTTTAGCTAAATTTGTTGACCATAAAACTAAACATATCTGGTTAAAAATAATTTTATATTAAAGGATTCCTGGAACCTATTAGGGGTAATTAAACAGGATATGTATAAGGAAAACTTATTGTTTATCACTATAGATGTCATTGACCTCTTTGGATGTATTCCTTTTGGAGAGGGTATGGACATGTTTGAGCAAATGATTTTTAGTGATGAAAATTTAAGTTTGGAAGACAAAATAGCAAGTGTTACACTAATGGACACCGTCTTAAAACATAATTACATCATGTTTGACGGTAGTTATTATCAACAAAGGACGGGTGTTGCGATGGGGGCAGTTTGTGCCCCCACATTTGCAAACATTGTCTTAGCCAGATGGGAGGAGCAATTTATAGCTAATTGTAAATTCAAGGAATGTTGGATAAAGTACTTTAGATTTTTGGACGATATAGTCATTTTCTGGGTAGAGACACAGGAGAAATTTTCTGAATTCATGGAATATATTAATCAAACGACCACTTTTTTGAAATTTACGTATACTGTAAACAAAGAGAAGTTGAAATATTTAGATATAGAAATATATAAAGAAAAGGGTAAATTTCAAAGTAAGGTTTATAGAAAAGACACATATGTAAATTCTTACCTACATTATGAAAGTGCACATCCACTCTATAGTAAGAAAAATATAGTGAAGGGACAATTCGTAAGAGGTTCGAGGATGACATCAGATGAGAAGGACTTTCAAGAAGAATGTAATACCCTTACAAATATGTTTTTAGAACGAGGATATCCCATGAGTTTTATAGAGAATTTACGAAAAGAAGTAGAGCTGGGTAGGTTAGATAGGTTCAGACCTATTTTAGATAAAAATGAGGGTTCCCAGAGGAATATAGAAATGACTAATCAAGAAATGGTGAGTAATAAGGAGGAACAAGTTAATTACTCAGGGAGCCTGATAGTGGAATATAATAAGTCAAATATTAAATTGAGAGAAATTTTTAAAAAAGAATGGAATAATTTTAGTTCATTAACAGATATAGAAGAAATAGCCAAGATGGCACCTAAAATAGTGTACAAAAATCCACCAAATATAGGCAAAATATTGGAAAGAGGTAGTGGTAAATTATCTAAGGGAAACCAACGAAGGAATGGGACATATAGATGTGGTAGATGCCAACAGTGCCCATACATTATTAACAAACAAACAATACAGATAGTAAGTAGAGATAAATGTATTAAAAGTGGAAATCATTACAACTGTGAAAGTAAGGGCATTGTATATATGGCTATTTGTCAGAAATGTCAGTCGTTTTACATAGGTAAAACGGAACGCTGTTTAAAAAGAAGAATTTATGAGCATAATTATGACATATTGAAAGCGAAGAGTACAAATGCCTTATATAAACACACAACCACATGTCCCGAATATAGGTTCCTATTTTTTGTACTTGATCAAGTTTTGCCAGATATTAGGGGTGGGTTATGGGAGGAAATATTAGAATCAAAAGAATTATGGTGGCAGGTTTATTTGGATTCCAACACTAAACCAGGTTTAAATGATTTCCTTACCATAACACCCCTATTAAAAATAAGAGCTAATAAGATATAGATAAAATTGTTGTAATATTTAAAATTGACACTAGAGGGCATTATTTCATCAAATAAACCACTTTTTATTTAAATACACACAAAGTGAATAGCATGTTTTTAGGAAGCTTGTTTTTATACATACACATGTTTTTAAATTTATATTTAAATAAATATTTATATGATTATTTATTAAAGGATGGATGAATTAATTAATGTATGTTTATAATATTTTTTATGAGTATGTTTTAATTTAGTATTTGATTTGTGTAAAAGTGAGAAAACATTTCATATATTTGTTGTTTTTAAGTATTTCCCTGAATGGCATTAATATTTATGAGATTTCCCAATGTGATAGGAGGTTTTAAATAATTAAGCAAGGTGAATGGACAATTTACATAAGTAGATTAGTATATAAACGTATCAATTAATTAAAGCATTGTCTGATGAAGTCCTATATGTAAGGACGAAAACGCAGGTTGATTCTAGTTTTTTAAAAATAGCGTTAACAACAGAATTTGTGTTTGATTTTGATTTGTGAACTTGAATGGTTTAATAAACTGCTGGGACGGATTTCGAACGTTTGCAGGCACTGTTTTTTTATTTATTTGGTTGGTCGAGTGCTGACACCTGTTTTGGGAGATTTCATTTATTCAAGAAATACATCTAACAACAAATAATGTAGACAGGCTTAATAAACATTATACCGTAATAGCCAAGTCTCAATATAATCAAAAAAGAAGAGATGTAGCCATTTTGTGGAAAAATTCTCTGCCTACACCAAATATATTAAACACATATACAGATGACAAAGGAATGGCTTAGTCACTATAGAAATTAATGGAAAGATTTACTCTTTAATAAATGTCTATTACATACCCCGTTGTAGGTGTTAAAACAGTTAAACTTCATTTTGATCAGATTTATCGAACATTTAAAAGACAGCTTAATATTGGCAGGAGACTTTAAGACTAATTGTACATTAAATGAGAAAGATACTAATACTAAAGGGAAATGTAGTACATCAGCTACAGCCAAACCTTTAATACTAAATAAATCAATAAAATGTATTAAAGAATATTCAGTCTTTAATTTACCTTTTTCCTTACACATTTTCAAATAGATATGGAATGCATTCAAGAACTGATAGAGTCTATGTCTCTAATGATTTGATTGCAAATCTTGATAAAGTTAAAGTAGTCTCATGTCCACTTTCTGATCATAATGCCATTATATTTAAAATATTTATGAAACATAACAATGAACATGTCAATAGGATACCTGCATATATAACTAATCTAAAAGACTTCAAAGAATATTTTCAGACAGATACAGACATACATTGAATTTATTAACACTAATGCTGTATCTGAAATTTATATATGGGATGCCCTAAAATCTTACTTAAATGATAAAATTATAGATTGGCATGCCTTAAAGAAAAAACAATGGGATAAGGAATTACTTGAAATACAACGAAAATGTATAAATTAAAGCTAGAAAGCCAAAACAATAATACATTAATGACCGAAATTAATAAATTACAAAGTAAATACACAGAAATCCTAAATCATAAAATTAAAATAAGTCTAGAAAAGATTAAACTAATAATCAACATGGTGAATCCAAAATCAATGCGTAAAAATAACCTCTAGAACAAAAATAATCACAACAAATGATGTCAAGGAATTATACTCAGGTGATAAAAAAGGAAATAGTCACTGCGATAAAAGATATCTTAAAAAAAAGAGTTTGGAATTCATTTTAACAAAATTAATCAATTTATTCCGGTAATGGATTCACAAGATGCAATAAAAGCTTTCATTAAGAAATACACTAAAAATAAACTAACAGAGCAACAACTGAAATTAATAGACCTATATTAATGCTAGAACTCAAAACTCAAATCAAACTAAAACCTAATAAAAGGTCCAGGCAAGATGGTATTAAATCAAAACTATATAAACTTATCCCTAAGAAAACGTTAACCATCTTGTACTCCAGGTCTTTCAGTTAGAGAAACATTAATGGCCCCACCCTCATGGAAATATACGCTTATATCTCCAATTTTGAAAACAGATAAGGACGCAGATAAATATTCCTCTTCTAGACCAATCTCACTATACATGTTGATTACAAAGTAGAATTCAACAATTTCTTACTTAATCAATAATGACCAAACAAGATTTATTAAAAATTTAAATACTTATGACAACATTAAAAGAATATTAACCATAATTGACTACACTTGTAATATAAAAGATAACTTAACTTCAGTAACTTTAGACATCAACAATGCTTTTCATACAGTAAATTGGAAATATTTATTATTGGTCTTGGAAGAATGTAATTTTTAAAGGGTTTTCTGCAACTTATATTCCCTATGAAAATGTTGTACCTTATGTAAAAATAGGCTCTTATGTTCATAGGTGTGCCCTAGGCTAATGGCCCTGGAGCCTTTAAAAGCCTAGCCCGAAGTTAGTTTCCAGTGCCTCTATCAAGCAGAGCCACTGGAGTGATCCCCGGGGTGAACTTTCTATTTCCCATCCACTCATCAAGATTTCTCTTGAAGAGGGCCAGTGAGGCGCTATGCTTGACATGTATGGGAAGTCTATTCCAGGGCATGGGCAGTCGCTGGGTTATGAAACTGTCCCTCCAGCATGTTCTGTTGATTGTGGTAATGAGGTTGAAGTCTCTGGAGCGTGTGGTGCGAAGGGATTGGGATTTCTTTAGATGTAGCATTTCCAACAGAGCTGGGTCAGAGATGGCTTTGTAAGTCAAGCAGAGATCACCTCTTAGTAGAAGATATGAGACGGAGAATACCTGGTGTTTTTTGAGTCTGTCCATGTAGAACACGTGTTTAAGGCCTAGGACCCTCTTCTTGAGGTACTTGTATGGTCTCTCCAGCTGTTGCAGGTGTCTAGTGAGGTACATGCCAAATGTGGCATCATACTCTATGATTGGTCTAATGAGGGAATAGCAGAGAGAAATGATGACCTCTTTCTTCTTGGATGCAAAACCCTTGGTAATGAGATGTGCCACACAGAAGGACTTTTTGACCACAGTGGCAATGTGGTGGTCGAAAGAGAAGTTGCTGTCAACCTGTGTCCCCAGATCTCTTATGTTTCAAAATCTATTAATATTTCTAAAGGAACAAAGCAAGGGTGTCCATATCACCCTATTTACATTGGTTATGGAATCATTTGCGAACTTCATAAGATCATGGGCAGATATTAAAGGAGTACAAATAAACAGTAACTTAAATTTGAAAATAACTCCGTTCACAGATGACATACTTGTAACACTGAATGATCATAAACATTCACTTAATTCCTTATTTGAGGCTATTGAAACATTCCAGTCTAAGTCTAGTCTTACATTTAATGAAACTAAAACAAGAATTCTATGTACAAATTCTAATACAGATGATATGGAAGAAAATTCTCTAAATATAGTGTACAAGACAATAAAATGAAATACTTAGGAATAATTTTAATGGCAAACATCAAAGACACAATTAATATAAATTATAGTAATAGTTTAGATATTAAAAATCTAATAAATGGAACACATTTTTATTTACAGTAGGAGATAGACTTTCAATAATAAAAATGAAAATACTACCAAAATTATTATACATAATACAATCAACAGCTCTCCCCACCCCTAAACAATAATATAAGGGAATTTAATACCTTAATGCTTAGACTTCTTTGGTATCCCAACAAAACTAGATTGGCCCTTAATCATCATTTGAGAAGTTGGACATATGGAGGAATAGGATTTCCGGATAAAGAATTATATTCTTTATCTGCCGTTATAAAAACAATTACTTTTTTGGACAAATAATTACACTGAGAAAGTAAAGACATACAAGAGAGTATATGTTTATCAACTGATATATACATGCCACAATAAGATAATTAATAATAACTTTCTCTGGTTATTGAAAGGTTATATTTTGGAAAATAAAACCAAGTAATAAATTCTTCTTACATCTTCATGATATTGATAAACTTTAGAAAGTCTTCTTTCGGCTTTTTCCCGGTTAGGGGTCACCACAGCAGGTGACCTGTCCGCTCATGATTGTCAGTGGAGTTTTACAGTGTCAAGTTGCCAGCCCAGCACTCAACCTTCCACAGAAGGCACACACATGCACACACTCACACCTAGGGCCAATTTAGAATGTCCAATCCACCTACAGCATGTCTTTGGGATGTGGGAGGAAACTGGAGCACCCGGAGGAAACCCATGCGACCACAGGGAGGACATGCAGACTCCGCACAGAAGGCACCCCAGCAGAGGATCGAACCAGAGAACTTCTTGCTGTGAGGCGGCAACGCTAACCACTGCACCACAGTGGCCGCCCGATAAACTTTAGTATATATGCAAAAATCCAGAATATAAAGCTTGGCTGTTCTTAATTTCCCCATAGCATACACACAAAATAATACAAGTACTTTCAATATAACTACAGTGTCTGCTCTTAAAGAAAAAAATCTAATATTCTGGCATCTGTTGATGGACAAATAAAATCTGCTTTTGCTAGATTTTATTTAAAGCAAATTTAATTTAAATATGGAAATGTGTTTAGATATACAAAATTCTACTAATTCAATAGAGAAAAACAATAAACTTAACGCAACCATCAATTAAAAAAACAGTTCCAAAACGTATAAAATTTCTAACTAATACTACATCAAAATATTACAGAAAGAGGACTTCTATCAAAAATTTTATTATGACTAAAATGAATACAGAATACTGCAAAGAGAATTATTGGGATTATTTTAAATCCATTAATAGTTATTACCCCAAGTGAAGATGAAAAAAAGGATTTTATCATCATCTAACTGAATCACCTCATCCTTGAAATGAAGACTGTTTTCTTGAAATTTTATGCATAAAGCATTCATTGCACCATGTATAGTTGAGCTAATGTCTAAAAACAATGTTGGATGTTGGACATGTAAGTTAAATATCAACGCAAATTGGCAACATATGATTTAGGAGTGTATAATTAAATCACTTTGGAATAATATTAATTCCTTTTAGAGGCACTCTTCAATGATAATTTCACATTAAATAAATCAATCTTATTCAATACCCAGATTCCTTCATGTATTAAAAAAATAATTATTCTCTTCTTTGGAGTCTAATAATTGCAAGGAAAGTGATCACCAAAACTGGAAAAGTAAATCTACTCCATCAATAAAAGAATTCCTCAACATTGCAACAGAAGTTTGTCATTTAGAGCTATTGTCAATCAAGGAAAGAACAGCTAGAACCACTACTACTTACAATGCATGGGCAAAACTCGAGAAACTTAAATAAGGCAGATACTGAATAACTAGAAATGAAAGATGACCTCATACACATATTGAATTTTTCAACCTTTCAGCTTAGTAGACACCTTCTAAATAGTTATATCTGTTACTTTTTTTCTTGCATTACTTGCTTTCTTGTTCATTTATTCAATTTCTATATATACTACAATGTTACATTCTGTTATTTAGTTGTAAATTTTAATAAAAACATTTAGAAAAAAGAAATGGAGGAACGAATGCAGGTTTTGTAAATTTTCAGTAATCACTTCTAGTATTTTCTGACATACTGAGAAACCTCTGTGTTCTTCCACAAAAAACACTAGCACATTCTAGAAACAGTCTCAGAAAGAGAATCCCCCACAGAGAGAGTCAGAAATTAAGCTCTCCTCAGAGTCAATAAGAAATTTGAGGAGACTGTCTCTACATACTCCCATTCAGATTCTGAATATTAACTCATCAGAAAATGAGGTATCCCTCTTTTTTTTTTTTTTTTTACTAGAAACTACTTTACAAAAAGGATCAATAGCCTGAATTAAACTCTAAACCAGACACAGTAAAAAGCTCTTTAAAAAACGTTGCCAGCCCCACAAAGTAAAATAAACACAATTTCTAAGAAAAAATGGTTTTCAGTTACTTTAAACAATTTTTAAACTGACAGAAAAAAAAAAGGAGTGCTCCTCATTTAAAAAGTACAGTACAGTCTAGTGACAACCTATTAAACCACAATACCCTACTTTAAAATAATTTTCATGAAGAGGAAAGTATTAATAAAAAAATGATTGAATGGAAGTTTTTTTTCTCTAAAAGGGAACTTATCTGCACAAGTCGAGAGTCAGTCCTTGAAAGCCTTGGCAGAGCATGATCTTCAATGGCAGTAAAGCTCTGAAGGGCTTGGTGCCCAAACCTGTCTTTTTAGTCAGCTCAGCTAGAGCTGCCAGACAATTTGGGTGTGTGAAAAGTGTCTTGAAGCTTTAGAAGTTGGCCGGCTGCATAATTTTGGAAGGTTTTAGCTCAGACAGCTAAGGTTATTGCAGCAGTGATAAGCATGAAGAACATCTGCTATTATGGAGCTTAAGAGAATTTTGAGAGGAATATTCAGAGACTATGAGTGGAAACTGGACTATATCTGTAATAGTGTGGATGCACTGTGGTACCTAGAAAGGGGAATATAATGGGGTAGACTTTTGAAGAAATATATATGCACATCAGATATGGAAGATGTGAAAATGCAGTAGAAGGACCCCAGGCATGATTTACATATTCCCCAAGGTAAAATGACTGGGATTGACTGGATAGAAATTCTACTTCACAGGAACTTATATATTTAAATGCTCTGAAACATGTTCAGCAAATATTTCAGATCATATATCAATAAAAAAGATGCACAGTAATAAAGTAAAAATGAAACATTGGTTCCTTCCCATTTATCTGCTAAACAGAGAGAGAGATGAGTTAAAGAAGTGTAGTGGAAATTACTCGAGTTTTATTAGGGAAGCCAGAAATTTCTTCAGAAGGGACAGTTAGTGAGTGGGTAAAATAAAAATGTACTTTAAAAACATGATAGAAATAAGTGAGAAAGAGATAAGGGTGAGGGGTAGAAAAGTAATTATTTACAGGGTTTGCCACAGGTTAAAGTATTGCAGAATAAGAAATCTCACAGAACCAAAACAGGAATGACTGCAAAGCACTAAAGGGAAACCAATTGAGTATCTGGATAATATTCATGAGTTTGGAAATGTTGCAGGTAAGCAACAATTTTTTTTGATAAATCCAGAGCGCAAAAATAAAATTAGCACAAAGTAAAAAAAATATAAATAACTCAGGAGAATATGTAAATCAAAAAATGTCATGTGGAAATATTTATTGAAAACTTAATTATGCCAAGGTTACAGGCAGATGCAGCTCAACAATTAATAGCTAAAACAGGAAGACACCAGGTAAAACTGGTGCAGGGTATTCAAACAAACAGGGATTGGTATAACGGTTAGGTGCTAAATTCACAGACACAAGGTACATGGGCTTCATTCTCACCTCTGAAAGTGATATCGGCTAGGCTTAAAACAATCCACAAGGACAGCTAGCTTAGTACTTACCTATGAAAAAAACACATAGCATTTCCTGTGGAAGTTTATAATTTGAGAGGGAAGAAAGTGAAAGATCAGGAAGGTTTTGTTTTACAGTATTTTAAAAAAGGAGGAGGGAGTACCAGCATCTTGGAAGAAAGCTGTAGAGGTTATATTGCACAAAGAGTATAAAGAGCCTTCAGACCCAGCTTCATATATACCGATTTGAGAATACTAGTCAAGAGAATGGCAAAGATATTGCCAAAATTGATAGATACAGCTCAGTGAGGCTTTGTGGAGGGTAGGCATATATCTGACAACAGTAACAGAGCAATGATACAGAGGGAAGCAGAGAAAGAAAATGCCACTATTATGGTGGGTCTTACTGCAGAAAATGCATTCAAACGTCAGCTGTGGTTTTATGAGTAGGGCAATAGCAACATTTCCAGACCCTGACAGAATAACAGGATTAATTAGAAGGCTAAATAAAGGGTCAGAAGAAAGAATAAAGATGGGAGATTCCCACTCCCGCCAGCTATGTTTAAACAGCAGATGAAGGCAGGAATTTCCTCTTTTCCCTTTATTTGCTTTGAATTTAGAACCACTGCCAAAGAAAATAAGGAACTTAAAAATTCAAATATGCAACTGATATGGTAAATAAGAAAAAGTTGACTTTATTTGCAGATATTATTATTTTGCACATCACGTGTTGAGGAACATTCTGAGAGAGTTCATTTTTTTCTGGTTATAAAATAAATGAAAATAAACAAAAGCTACAAAAGTGAGAACAGATCCAATCACACCATCAGATCATGCCTGATAGACTTGAGAACAGAGGAATTTAGGAGCTCACAGACGGAGATATTTTGAAGAATGCCAGCATATTTATTTGACAATGAACAAGAATAAAAAGAGGTTAGCAAGGATAACTGCAAATGCATTAGACGGGGAAAGAAACAGTATTGGGGAAGGATGAAATAAAGTAAAGGAAGTGATGAGATGAGAAGTTAAAGAAATTCCAAGGGGAATAGAAAATAAAGCAAAGGTGAGGTGTGAAAGCAATGAAAAAAGAGCTTGTGGCAATACAAAGACAGGAGAAGAAGAGTCCAAAGTGGGAAGGAAAAGGAGGGAGACAAAGAAGAATATACAACGAATGGAAGACTAGAGAGTCTGTAATGCAAGAACAGCTGTGGTGAACCCCAAAGCAGCAAAAGTACTGGCAATGAGATTGAAGCAACAAGAACCGAAGAAGGGATGCAAGATAGGTGATGGAATCCTTGAAGAAAAAAATGTTACAGTAACAGAGATTTTGTTAAGATTTGGAGAATACTACCTGGCACTGTATAAAAAAGATGAAAAAGTGGGAACAAACATAGGACAAAGAATCATTGAAGATGACAGAGTTGGAAGAATGTGAAAAAATGATGGTAACAGGTAAAAGTGAGGTAGAAAGCTACAGATGCATGGGAAAAGATGCAGAAAGTGAAATCACCAAGTAGCAACTGCCTCCCAACTTACATTTTGGTGAATACAAAAAGAACAAATTGTTAAAGTTTGGTTAGAGCTGTTCAATGACATAATGAAAGCGAGACAGATACCAAAATCATGGAAAGGGGTGGTAACTTTACCAACTCTTGAAGGACAGAGCCCCAGATTTCCATCCTCATGCAGGCCAATTTCAGTAACAAACCATGATTACCAAAATTTTATAATAGAGGCAGAGAGACCAAGATTATCACACTGAGATCAGATGGGGTTTGTATGGGGTAGAATGTCAACTGATAATTTGATAAGAATAATGATACTTGTGCAGAACTCACAGTTTCAAGGGACAGAAATAGCCTTGTATATTGACAAAAAGGCATTTGACAGGGTAGGTTGGAGATATCCGTAAGACATGATAAAGAAGACTGGCTTTCCAGATGGGTAAGGGTGCTAGAAAAGATGTATGAAGAGCCACAAGCTAAGGTGAATATAATGGCAAATATTTCTGGCAAGACTAAGATAAAATGGGGACAAGACAGGGTTGTCCACTATACCCATTATTATTTGTGCATATTATTGTGTATATCAAGCCATTAGCAGAAACAATAAGGGAAAGTCAAATTAGGGGATATAGCTGCGATAGGGAAAAAAGAAAAGGCATCATTGTATGCGGATCATGCGTTACTTACACTATCAAATTACAGGTCAGATATGAATAAATTGTGGGAGATACTACTAGCATTTGGACGGAAATCAGGATACAGGATTAATCAGGATAAAACTAAAATATTGATTATGAATAGAAGAAGACGGGACAGTGAAAATGAGAGATGAATGGGTGGTGGGAAAAGAAATGAAATATTTTGGTATACAACTCAATGAGATGGTAGAAGAAACTATGAAAGGGATTTGGGAATGGATACATGTGAAGTGAAGGGAAAGAGAGAGATATGAATTTGGGAGTAGATGAGTGTTTGCAGGTTTTGGTAGCTACACAACACCACAGTTTATTTATCCAGGACACGCATTCAGAGAACTACCAGATAATACTCTCTTAAAAAAAAAGAGAAGCAATTGAGTCAGGATTTCACTTGAGAAGGTCACAGGGCCCAGAGTTGCATGGGACAAAATTATAGAGATGGTGGAAAAGAGTACTTGGGGTGCCTGACCTGAAAGACTGCCTGCAGGGATGTCTAACAGTACTGAGGCTAGTAGCTATACATACGGTACAGTAGAAAATAGCACATGGAAGAAGGAATCCAAGAGGAAAGATATAATGGATGCAAAGTTGGAAATGGCTGCAACAGAGCTAAATGCACCAAGGAGGATACAAATTAAGAAAGAATTAAAAGGCAAGGAGGAGGTGGATGGAACTAAAAAATGTGGGTTGTTCCCATAGGGAGATTCAAGGAAGATGCAGAAAATAAAACAGTATGGAGGTGGAGTAGAAAATAGAAACAGGTGAGGTCTTGGTCTCTAATATATTCAGGAGGGAAAATGAAATCCTGGGAGGAAACAAAGGCAGAGTTTTTCATTTGGACAGCTCACTAGAATGGGAATACATGGGACTAAAAAATCATTGGCAGGACACAGAGAAAGAGTAGAATAATAGCCCCTGGGATAATACAAGAAATCGAGAACAGAAAAATGGAGGGCAGGAAAATGAGAGAGCTAGTAAAAATAGGGAGAAATTGGATAACAAGGAAGTGCACTAACATAAGGTAAAGTTAAGGTAAAGCTGGGAAAAAACTGGAAGAACTAAAACAGATGGGGAATGGGCAGAAATGATCCAATTACCAAGATATACGACAAAATAGTATACATTTAGAATTTTTGGCTAGAAGCGTTTGCATAAATATTTCTGTAATTCATAAGGATTGGCCAAAATGTACCCTACAGCGGGTGGGGAATGTTGGAGATATGGAAAAGTGGGGATACAAATGCATGTTTATTTAGGACTGTGAAAGATTAAAGGAATTCTGAGCAGAATTAAGACCATTACTGAAGGAAAGAGGATATAGGGAAGAGGTCCTAAGGAAAAATGTGTTTTGCAGGAATATGGAAATAGTTTGCAGACTGCAAATAAAGAAATAAGGCTCATGAATATTGGTATGAAGGGAAAAACGCAAGTGACACACCCCAAGAGGGAAGGAAATAGAAAACCACGAATGTTAGAAGAAACAGTACAAAAACCAACCAAGAAACACTTAAAGCACTGTTGAAAGGAGATGCCCAACACCGGTCAGCCACAGAATAAATCCAAAGTTTATTAAATGCGATAACCATCCAAAATATATGTAACGCTACATGTATTTTGGATGGTTATCGCATTTAATAAACTTTGGATTTTTTCTGTGGCTGACCGGTGTTGGGCATCTCCTTTCAACAGTGCTTTAAGGAAATAGAAAAGCTTTTGTAAAATTTAAAGGAGAACCGCACCTACAGACTGAAAAAAAAATGTGTCTTGATGCTTTCTACATTTTAACACCACTTTTGGATGTACATACTTTTGGACGTACATACTTGTATATTGAAATGCAATTCCAGATTCTGCCCACATGGGGTTTGGCATCTGGATTTTTTAATAAACCTCCAGGCATCCCACAATGCAGTGTTTGGCTTTAAAATATTACATCATAACCCCTAAGCTCCTCTCAGTGGTGTAACTTTACATGTGTTTTCACATATATCCTGCTTTCTTTTAGTCAGATTTAATTACCATTTCTTGCTTTTCAATGACTACTTAAAAGAAAAATAAAGATACTCACATATAAAAGTGTATTCTCAGTGCCTGTTGCTTCTTTTTCTTTCTAAAGTGGCCAGTTTTCGTTCTTTTGTTATGCCAGAGTTCTTCTTTTTCTTCTTTCGGCTTTTCACAGTTAGGGGTCGCCACAGAGGATCATGTCCACTCATGATAAGCAGTAGAGGTTTACGGCGTCGAGTTGACAGCCCGGCGCCCAACCTTCCATGGAAGACACACACTCATGCCTAGGGTCAATTTAGAGTGTCCAATCCACCTACAGCATGTCTTTGGGATATGGAAGGAAACCAGAACACCCGGAGGAAACCCACGCGACCACAAGGAGGACATGCAGACACCGCATAGAAGATATCCCAGCCGAGGATCGAACCGGAGAACCTCTTGCTGTGAGGCGACAACGCTAACTGCTGCATCACCGTGACCGCCCCTTTTGTTATGCCCGAGTTGCAGTCCTTAAACTCGTATTCCCTCCCTTTCATTTATGTCAAACTGACAAAGGTAATTTGAGCTATTTGCTTCTGTGATTGATAGCTCACAGCAGAAGACAAAGTTCATGTGTAGTTGCATTGTACTATCCACCTACTTAGTGGGACACTTATTTTTGCTGCACCACAGCCTCTCTCTCTCTCTCTCGTCAAATTTTAATCTTTACTACTACTAATTGGTAACACATTGTTTGTCAAACATACAAACTTCATTTTTCAAGAATTCCAGAGATAGCAACATTCTTAAATAGCTGTGCCAAAAAGACACCATAAAAAAATAAAACATTTTGTTTTACACAGCACTGTGATGTACTTAAAATAAGAATTTTTGCATCATATGCATTTTCTTAATAGTAGTGTAAGTGTAAACAATCACATTATTGGCTTAACAGTAATCACCACTGATTACCTGAGAAGTTATGAAGGAGAAGTCAAAAGTATGATTAAAAAAACACGAGCATTCTGCAAAATCAGGGACATTTGAGATGTATAGTCTCAGGCCATTTATCTCTTACTGTACTGTTGTTTGTATTTGCTGCCTATAATTTCTCTTGTAACTGGAGGATTTCTCCATGTTGTCTGCAGTTATTTTCTTAAACCAGTACATCGTTGCTAATGCATCTTCTCCAATGTAACTCAGTATGCAGCCCCTGTTCACTGTTTTGTTTCTGATTCCAGTCACTTCAGTTTTTCACTCCTCTTTATAAATCCATCACACATAATACTATTTATTGTGATTATGTAAATATGTTTACTCCCTTCCCTATTTAATTCCACATTACCACCACTGGTGCTTCTTAAAGCTCCCATGTCACTTGCTACAATGAAAGCAAAGTTGATTATAATGAAGACATCCAGGTTAATATCTCTGCATCTGAAGAATAATACAAAAAAAGTCAGAAAAAGTTCAAAAAAAATAATCTGGATTATATGGGGAGGCTGTGACGAGGGAACAAGGGTGGAAGCACTGCGGAATGTGCATGGGAGAGGAGCAGTGGGAAGCATTGGGTTAAGTGTCATGGAACCCTTTGCCTAAGGCACCATTTCATGTTCACCTGTCTGTTTTATTGTTAAGTAAGATCTCTGTGTTGCTGGGGAGGTTATGCCGCCCCCACCCCCCTTTTTTTAATAAGAAAATGTTATTAAAAGTTCTTCATACTTCTCTATCAGTGTTTCTAGTTATGATTGGGGTTGCACAAATGCAACTGTTGGGCATTTCAGTGCAATGATTGGTAGCATGTTGGTCAGTGGGCCAGAGGCATTCTTTATTCCTTAGACCTTGAGTGTACAGTGCACTCAGAGCCAAAATCATGTGTAATTAAGCAGAACTACGTCTATATGCCATTTTCACAAAGCAGAGAAATACACTAAAATTACCTATTTTAATCCCATGACAGTGATGGCTTAACTGCATTCCTCATCAGTGATGCTAACTACCTAGGCTTTTGATTTTCTGCTGTGCCTTTGTTAATTCTGTAAATGCATGCAAATACTTTGTTTACACCTCCATTGGCACCTTCATGACCCATGCGTCTCTGTAGTATAACACTGATTGTGTTAATCACTTGCTATAACCATTTACTTGTCAGTTGGGTGATGGACTGAACCACTGCTGCAGCTTTTGCATATACTAGTGCCAGTTACAGATTTTTGTTACTGTTGGTCTAATTTAGGTGTTCTTAATGTTTTGTACATTTTATTTTGAAGATTATATTTCACTGTAATAATGTAATACTGGGGTAACTGTGTTGCTGCTTGTATGGCACCTTGTTTAGTATTTTTTATGAACTCTATTATATGTTTGCAGCTGTGGGAAGACCTTGATTTATAGGCTCTATATAAAATATATATAGCACACACCCACATACACACAGTGTGTGCATGCAAAATATTTGTTTACTAGGGTAGTGCACTGATCAGCAATGACGACGTGTGGGATGAGCCTTTGGATGAAATTCAAAACATTTCATAAGCTAAAAGACAGATATATAAGCAATAACGCACATTATTCAGATTAGACTGTATATCTACAGTCTAGTAAACAGAGTGCAATGGTACATTTACATTAGTTTGAAAACTGGGTAAACCTTCAGTAATGCTTTGAAAGCAACAGAGAGGTAGAAAGGGCAGACAGAGGGATAATGTGTTCTATTATTTACTTAGTTTTTGTTGAACAGGTTAGTTCCACTAGGACAGTGATCTGCCAGCTGTGATGTGGCATGGATGCTTTGTGAATGGCTGCCGTAATACGACACTGAGGCTGGTCACAGACTGCCTTGTAAGCGAAGTCTAACAGCTATTCCGCCCTTTGCTTACAGTTCAAGGGCAATCAATGTAGTAGGGCAAAAGAGATAATATACTGCAGTTTCAGGTCATGGTCTATACATTTTTTTTGCATTACGGCTTAAACAGTGTATTTCAGCACTCTGGACCAACATCTTTTGCGGGGGGGGGGTGCAGTTGGACTTGTTTTCAAGACACTTGGCCATTTCTGCAGTTGTGGTAATGGTTTCTGTGGCAAGGTTACCAATAAATTTATTTGCATAAGCAACCTTGCAGCCAAGCAGCCAAAGCAGTGAGCCAAGATGCCCCCCCCCCCTCTACCCAGTATTGGTGAGACGGCTTGTATGTGTATAAGCAGTGAGGTAATTAGATGTACTACACTAACTCTTTAGTCAACCCAATATCATATTCATGCATATTCACTAGGAACTTCTACTACACCACTATAAACTGGGGATCCTACACAACCTCAGACATACAGGCACAAACATTCCAGCTAGCCCATACGCCCACTAGAGGTGTAAAGATACTTGACCTAGTCCTCATGAACATGGGTGAAGGTTGTAACCCCCCGCCCAACAGACGCAGACAGACCCACACACACACAGACCCACAGACCCACACACACACAGACCCACAGACCCACACACACACAGACCCACAGACCCACACACACACAGACCCACAGACCCACACACACACAGACCCAGACCCACACACACACAGACCCAGACCCACACACACACAGACCCAGACCCACACACACAGAGACCCAGACCCACACACACAGACCCAGACCCACACACACACACAGAGACACACAGAGACACACAGAGACACACAGAGACACACAGAGACACACAGAGACACACAGAGACACAGAGACACACAGAGACACACAGAGACACACAGAGACACACAGAGACACACAGACACACACAGAGACACACAGAGACACACACAGACACACACAGACACACACAGACACACACAGACACACACAGACACACACAGACACACACAGACACACACAGACACACACAGACACACACAGACACAGACACACACACACAGACACACACAGACACACACACACAGACACACACAGACACACACAGACACACACAGACACACACAGACACAGAGTGCAACATCCTCACAGATCAGATCAGACCATGAGGGAGCTGACTTCCTTGAAATAAAACCTGGGATACTGGCCAGAAAACCTACCTATTCTAACTCTTTGTTGCATTTTGAGAGTTGCCACCCCCTGCATCAGAAAAAAAATCCCTTGTCAAGGGTCAATACGTGAGATTGGCCAGAATGGTTTCTGACCAGGACAATTTTGTTAAAGAATGTGATGGCTTAATGGGAATGTTGCAGAAAAGAGGTTACCCCTTCAACTTTGTCAATGACATAGCTGAAGAAGTCAAATCAAAAAGAGCTGGGGGTATTTATGTTACACTCTTGGAGAAACCTGAAGGTTTGAATGGAACCTCTGGTTTGGTCAAAACTGAAAGTTTTACTAGGGCATGTATCCTGCCCTTCACTAGGGATTTGTTTAACATTAGAAGCATCATTTATGATTTTTGGACCATTTTTTGTTTGGATGAGAAAATCAACAAAAGGTTGGGGGGGGGGGGCATCTTGTGGTTTACAAAAAGGGTACCTCCTTGAAAGGCCTGGTGGAGAGGAAAAAGTTAAAGGCAGGCCTAGGTGGAACTTTAAAATGTGGGAGGTGTGGACAATGCCCCTATATACTGGGCACCGATTCCATTAGAGTCAGGAACTATGGTAAAATTACTACTAATAAGAAGTGTTACTGTTACACCAAGGGAGTGATAGACATTGCAACCTGTATGTTGCAGGGGAATTTAAGCCGATTAAATAGACAGAGCACTTTCATTCCCCCTATGCACCCGACAGTACAAATGTATGAGACCCTTTGTGAAAATGAATTCAGAAAAGTGGTTGCCAAAAATAATAAGAAAAACCTTCTTGATAATAATGGGGCCAATAATTTAACTAGGCAAGAAATCACATTGCTCCGTGATATTTTGGAGAATGATGAAATCAGGATTATGAAATCGGATAAGGGGGGAGGAATTGTTATCATGGATGTGTGCGATTACAATAGTAAAATGACTGACTTATTGTACAGTGACACATACACAGAGGTTTCCAAAAATGAGTTGAATATATCCTACAGGTGCATAGATTTAGACATTGAACAATTTTTACTCAATGAGCAAATTACTGTAGAAACTTCTAGATTTTTGGAAACTTAGCATCCTAGAATTCCTACCATTTTTGGAATCCCTAAAATACATAAGAGTATCTCCGTCCCACCCCCCTTACGACCGACTGTCGATGCAAAAGCGTAAAACCTTCAGTTTGGCTAAATATATTGACACTATTAAGCACACCCTTGATAACAGAGACTTGGTGATCAAGGACTCCTGGGACTTTCTGTCTAAAGTTAAGAACAGTATGTACCACGAGGACTTGATCTTGGTCACCACTGACATTTGTAACCTCTTTTCAGTAATACCCCATGATGTTGGACTAGAATGGTTCTATGACTATTTATGCTTAAACAGTACATTGAACCATGACACTATCCTTACTATCAGGTCCTGCATGGAAATGGTTCTGGACAACAATTTTATCACTTTTGAGGAGCATTTATTCAAGCAGGTGCAGGGGGTGGCAATGGGCGCATGTTGCACACTGTCATTTGCTAACATTGTATTAGCACAGTGGGGAGACCTCTACGTAGTGAACTCTGAATTCAAGGACATGTGAGTACTATATGGATGGTACCTGGATGATATGGTCTTATTTTGGCATGTTTCTTATTTTGGCATGTGAGCGAAGATTACCTGAATAGGTTCTTCATTTACATTAACAACACTACCAACTTTTTGAAATTTACCATGACCAAGGACCTTGACACCTTGAATTATCTGGATGTTACTATTAAGAAAGATCACTTTTAAGGGTAGGCTTACTTCGCACCTTTATAGAAAACCTACCTATTCTAACTCTTTGTTACATTTTGAGAGTTGTCACCCTCTGCATCAGAAAAAAATCACTTGTCAAGGGTCAATACTTGAGATTGGCCAGAATGGTGTCTGACCAGGACGATTTTATTAAAGAATGTGATGTCTTAATGGGAATGTTGCAGAAAAGAGGTTACCCCTTTAACTTTGTCAATGACATAGCTGAAGAAGAACTGGGGGTATTTATTCTACAATCTTGGATAAACCTGAAGGTTTGAATAGAACCTCTGGTTTGGTCAAAACTGACAGTTTTACTAGGGCATGTGTCCTGCCCTTCACTAGGGATTTTTTTTTAACATTAAAAGCATCATTTATGATTTTTGGACCATTTTTTGTTTGGATGAGAAGATCAACAAAAGGTTGGGGGAAAAACCTCTTGTAGTTTACAAAAAGGGCACCTCTTTGAAAGGCCTGGTGGAGAGGAAAAGGTTAAAGGCAGGCCGAGGTGGAACTTTTAAATGTAGGAGGTGTGGACAACGCCCCTATATATTGGACACAGATTCCATTAGAGTCAGGAACTATGGTAAAATTACTACTAAGAAGAAGTGTTACTGTTACACCAAGGGAGTGGTAGACATTGCAACCTGTATGGTATGTATGAGGGGTACTATGTGGGGAAGACAATCAGAGCGCTCAGACAAAGAATATATCAACACAACTATGATGCACTAAAAAATAAAGAAACCGATGCTTTATTTAAGCATATAAAAGTACACCCAACACATTATTTTAAATTGTTTGTACTTGAACAAGTAGACTTGGGGTCCATGAGGGGGGGGGGGTGACGAGGACTTCCTTGAATATTTAGAGCTCAAGTGGCAGATCAAATTAAATGCACGTCAACCACCTGGGCTCAATGACAAGTTATCCATTAGTTCTGTATTAAAACTAAAATCAGCTTTTTTTATGTGATTTTATTCAAGATCTGTGTTTTAAATCATACTTCAATACATAATATATTAATGTCTATGTGGTTGTAGGTGGCAATTGTTGTGTTGTAGTGAGCTGTTACTGTGATTATGTGTTACTGTCTTTTTAAACTGCTTAATCATTTTACAGGAAATGAGGTTTGCTTTGTCAACCAATGGCTGTAAGGGTTAGTGTATTTACATATGGCATTTTTTGTATGTTCTTGTTCTGATGAAGTCTTGTGATTTTGACAAAAGCACTTAACTTTTTTCAATAAATTTTCTGGATTTAGTGCTGCAGTGTTCCTTTGGTGATCTTCATATTTTTTTTTTACTTTTTTTAAGAGGTGTAAAGATACTTGACCTAGTCCTCATGAACATGGGTGAAGGTTGTAACACCCCCCCCCCCCAAGACACGCGCACACAGTGCAACATCCTCACAGATCAGATCAGACCATGAGGAAGTGGTCTTCCTTGAAATAAAACCTGGGATACTGGCCAGATCTGGAACTTTCAGTCATTACTCCAAGGCAAACAACCTACTATTAAGTGACACTCAGGCAAATTTTAATGAAGTTAAACTAGCCTCCTAGACTAAGGACAGTCATAAGACACTCTTAAGCTATGTCAACAACCTCAAAGGCAATACACAACAATATGCTAAACTAATTGTAAATTAAGCTACCTATACTGAGCCAGAGGATATAGAAAATCTACTGGCCAATAAAGTCCACTCCAACTTTATCCTACTTTCTCTTCTTGACACCTCTCAAGAAGTAACCCCAAGTATAACCATCACTAGGGAATAGGTTCTCAATGATCTCTAAAAGGCCAAAAACACTGCATCAATGGGTGTTAATATCCCAAGATTCCTCCTAAATAGCAGGAAACATGACCAGAAGGGCCCACTTGCAGGACTGAAAGCTATGGTTAAATAGACTTTACACCAAATGAATGTAGAACTGCAGCTGTTATCCCTCTGCATAACGGCAGGCCATCTAGCGACCAGGGTAATTACATACAAGTCTGACTAGTCTTGTATGTAAAGTCATAGAAAGAATCAACATTGGTATGCTAAACAATGACACTGAAAAAGACATTGGACCTAAACCAGTTTGATTTTAGTCAAGGGCAAGTCATGCCTGCTCAACCTGGTGGACTTCAAGTCAAAGCAATGGATGATGGTAGAATGGTGCATATGTCCCACCTTGACCTGCCAAGGCAATCTACATCATACACCACTCGAGTATTGTAGACAAGCTCAAGCTCACAAGATTAGGTGTAAACTCCTACATCACCCACTAGGCAATCGGCTGGATTACAGATAAGTCCCAAGAAGTCCACAACAAGGTCAGTCACTAGCAGAGTCAGCAAGTGCTTGGTGCTGGAGCAGCTCCTTTTTGGCATCTTCTCAGAAGTAAAATCTAATGTCACTGGCCTCTGGATGACCAAGTTCACAGGCAATTGTAAACTAGACACAGTCATAGAATCCCCCAAAGACAGATACTCTCCAAGAATGCCTGACACCAACTAATAACTAGTGCCACAGTCACAACCTAAAATTCAATGCCAAGAAATGTGCAATAGTAATCTTGGGTAAGACAGCAATTCCAACAGTGGGCTTTTGTGAATTCAGTATTTAAGTGTCATTTAGTACAGGTAGAGTCTCTGTTGCCATACAGGGGGTATTCAAGCTGGATAAGTAATGCATTCTATCCAGGCTAGGCAGCATTTGCCTAGTCAGTGCATGTTCTTTCATCAGTTGCCAGGTGCAGGGATATGAACCCAGATGGCTTTAAAAAAAGCAACTTTACTTTCATTGTAATTAGGGTTGCCACCTTTTCAAATGCCCAAAGTGGGACATTTTTGGTACAAATGTCAGATTATGCAGGCCGAAACATACCCACGGCCAGTATAAAGGACAGAACTTCACTTTTTTGCCTAAATAAAAGCTTATTCTTGTAGCATTTTAGTTGCTTATTCTGTTTCTTATAACATTTAGGTGTTTCAGATACAGAATAAATGTTTTATGTAACTATTACATAAAGTACAGGAAATAATTTTGTCCTAAAATCTCAGGACATTTGCCATTTCACAATTGTTTTGCAGGACACAACTGCCCAAAGAGAGACTGTCCCTCGCAAAGTGGGACAGGAGGTAACCCTAATTGTAATAAGGGACATGGGAGCTTTAAGATACATCAATGGTGGTATCGTAGAATTACAATGTGTGAAAAATAAATTGGAGAAGGTGCATTAACAATGATTTATTGGTTTAAGAAAATTACTACAGACAACTTGAATAAATCCTCCAGTTGCAAGTGACAAACTACAGGGAGCAAATACAGACAACAGAACAAGAGGAGGTAACTAGCTCAAGACCATACATCTCAAATGTCTCTGATTTTGCAGAAAGCTCATGATTTTTCTTTAACCTCACTTTTGATTTGTTCCTCAAAACTTCAAGTAATCAATAGTGATTACTTCTTCTTCTTTCGGCTTTTCCCTGTTAGGGGTCACCACAGCAGATCTGACTGCTCATGATTGGCAGTGGAGTTTTACAGTGTCGAGTTGCCAGCCCGGCGCCCAACCTTCCACAGAAGGGGCACACATGCACACACTCACACCTAGGGCCAATTTAGAATGTCCAATCCACCTACAGCATGTCTTTGGGATGGGGGAAGAAACCGAAGCACCTGGAGGAAATCCACGCGACTACAGGGAGGACATGCAGACTCCGCACAGAAGGCACTCCAGCCGAGGATCGAACTGGAGAACCTCTTGCTGTGAGGCAGCAACGCTAACCGCTGCACCACGGTGGCCTCCCAATCAATAGTGATTACTGTTAAGTCAATAATGCGACAGTTTACACCTGCATTATTATTGTTTAGAAAATGCACACTGATGCAAAAAGTCTTAAGTGCATCACAGTGCTATATAAAACAGATTTGTTTTTTATGGCCTTTGTGACACAATTTAAGAATTTTGCGTTCTCAGGAATACCTGAAAAATGAAGTCGCAAGGTACACCTAACAATGTACCAATAAGTAGGTAGTAAGGATTAAAATTTGTGGATAGAAAGAGGTTATTGTGCAGTAAAATTAAGCATCCCACTGTAAGTAGGTGGATAGTACAATGCAACAACACATGAACTTTATCTCCTGCTGTGAGCTATCAGTCACAGCAGCAAACAGCTCAAATTACCTTTGCCACTTTGACGGATAAAAAGGGGAGGCGTTTAGGGGGAGGAGAGATGAGTTTAAGGACTACAATGAAAATTGGCCACTTTAGAAAGAAAAAGTAGTAAGAGGCACTGAGAATACCATTCTGTGTATCACTGTTTGTCTTAAGTAGTCACTGAAAATTAAGAAATGTTAATTCAACCTTACGGACTAAAAGAAAGTAGGGTATATGTGAAAATACATGTAAAGTCAACACACCGACAAGAACTTAGGAGCTATGATGTAATATTTTAAAGTGAAACACTGCATTGTGGGATACTTACTTAGAGGTAGACTAAAAAATTAAGATGCCAGACCACATGTGGGCAGACTCTGGAATTACATTTAAAAAACAAAGTATACAGAGAGCAAAAGTGGTGTTAAAATGTAGGAAACATCAAGACATGATGAAATGAATGTGTTTTCAGTCTGTGGGTGTGATTCTCCTTCAATGCAAGAAGAAATGAGAGAGGTGAAAGACCAGGCTGGGGAATTTTCGAAGGAGATGAAAAGGTTGGTTAGAAGAGGAAAAATTTTAGAAGGAAGAAAAGAAAGAAGCACCAAACAAATATTGGAGGGGAAGGACTACGGAACATGTAAACAGCTGACCGCCTGATGGAGGGAATGAGGGCATACACAGGAAAATGAAGTAAAGGTTGTGAAGTTCAAGTGGATAGGAGTGATTGATATTAATGAAAGTACAGGTAAATGGAAATGTGAAGTTTAATGGGAATATTGTACTAAAGTAATGTAACTGCCAATATTGGGTGGACAGTGCTGCATTCCAAGTGTATTGACTATAAGTGAATAAGAACTGCCTACCATCAGTAGACAAAAACACACCATGCATAACGATTTTGTTAAGTATGCCTGTAAAACTGAATTGTAACAAAGTAGGTTTTTGGTTTAAAAACGGTAATAGCAGGGAACTATGTACAGTGGATATAAAAAGTGTACACACTCCTGTTAAAATGCCAGGATTTTGTAATATAAAAAAATGAGACCACAATAATTTCAAAATGTTTCCCACCTTTAATGTGAGCTATAACCTGTATAATCAAATCTGTTAGGGGAATAAATATACAAAATAAAAAAACATGCAATAAGCTGGTTGCATAAGTGTGCACACCCTTAAACTAATACTTTGCTGAAGCACCTTTTGATTTAATTACTGCATTCAGAATTAGTGTGTACACACCTGCCATCAATTAAACAGACTTGGATTAACCCCAAATAAAGTTCAGCTGTCCTAGTAGGATTTTCCTGACATTTACTCAGTTGCCTGCTACAGCAAAAGCCATAGTTTGCAGACAGCTTACAAAGCATCAAAAAGATCTCAATGCTGAAAGGTATCAGTCAGGAGAAGGGTACAGAAAAATTTCCACAGCATTGGCTATACCATGGAACACAGTGAAGACAGTCATCAAAAAGTGGAAAAATATGGGACAATAATGACGTTGCAAAGAACTGGATGTCCCTCCAAAACTGATGAAAAGACCAGACGAAAACTGGTCAGGGAGCCTGCCAAGAGACCTACAGCAACACTGAATGAGCTGTAGGAATTTCTGGCAAGTACTGGTTGTGTACTACATATGACAACAATCTCCAGTATTCTCCATATGTCTGGGCTATGGGTAGGGTTGCAAGACGGAAACCTTTTCTTACACAGAAAAAGATCCAAGCCTGGCTAAAATTGGCAAAACAATACATCAGGTCTCCCAAAAGCATGTGGGAAAATGTGTTATGGTCTGATGAGACCAAGGCTGAACTTTTTGGACAATTCCATAAGGTCCGTCTGGCATAAAAACAACACTTTGCATCACCAAAATAACACCATCCCCGTGTTGAAGCATGGTGGTGGCAGTATCATGCTTTGGGGTTGCTTTTCTTCAGCTGGAACTGGGGCTTTAGTCAAGGTGGAGGGAATTATAAAAAGTTCCAAATACGAGTCACTTTTGGCCCAAAACCTTCAGGCATCTGCTAGAAAGCTGAAGATGAAGAATTTCACCTTTCAACACGACAATGACCCCAAACATACATCCAAATTAGCAAAAGAATGGCTTCACCAGAAGAAAATAAACATTTTGGAATGGCTCAGCCAGAGCCCAGACCTAAATCCAATAGAAAATCTGTGGGATGACCTGAACTGGGCTGTGGTCAAGAGATGCCCTCTCAACCTGACAGATTTGGAGTGCTTTTGCAAGGAAGAATAGGCAAATATTGCCAAGTCAAAATGTGCCATGCTGATAAACTCCTACCCAAGAAGACTGAATGCTGTAATTAAATCAAAAGGTGCTTCAACAAAGTATTAATTTAAGGGTGTGCACACTTATGCAACCAGCTTATTTTAAGTTTTTTTATTTTCTATATTTTTTCCCCCAACAGATTTGTTTTTCAGTTGAACTGTACAGGTTATAGGTCACATTAGAGGTGGGAAAAGTTTTGAAATGATTTATTGTGATCTCATTTTTATATCACAAAAACCTGGCATTTTAACAGGGGTGTTTACACTTTTTATATCCATTGCACTAGTTCAGCAATACTCATATTTGTAGGGACATAAGAGGAAATACTTGGGTGTATGGATTACAAAGGATTCTACTATGGCAACTAAGGATATCTGGAAAGAGACTAAACAAAAGATAATACAAAGACAGAGATGCTGGAAGATTTTGGTTGTGAATAAGTATAGTAAGATACAAAGCATGAAAACATTTGTAGTCTCTTAAGATGTGAAAATATTTCCAGTCTCTTAAGTTGTATGTGCAAGTTATGCATATATTTCTCAGGCAGAGGAGCAGTTGTAGACCACTATCAAAGATTTGAAAACTTTATTTGGAAGGGGACTATGGCAAGAGCTAAATGGGATAAAGCTGACTGCTACAAAATAACAGGGTGATTTAGGAATACCTGATATGAAGGAGTACTTCAGAGTTACTCAATTAAGGCTCAAACATAACACAAGCAGAATGTAATAAGTAAATCAAAGTGAATGGATGACTATGAAAGGTAGGGGGATTCAAGAAGTAGAGAGAGAGAGTAGGATTTTGGACCAAAGTCCTTAAGGACAAAACTTGTACAGAAAATTACAGTCAAAGTAAAGTATTTTAAGAACTAAACCAAGACCGAAATGCAAGTACAGGTATAGATAAAAGGTAAGAAGCAGGGCTAGAATGTACTGGATGAAAACAGCAAAGTAACAAAGGTACTGGCAGCAAATAACTAAAAGGGGAAGGTAACAGAATGGGATGAGGCCAAGTAAAGAGAGTTTCAGGTCTGGACTGCAAGTTACAGACTGTGTTCTCTACCAATGATCAATAAAAGAGTACAAGAAAAAAATAAATGGATAGAGGAACGCCAAGTGAAGATCAGCTCTGCTAGATTTTTTTTAGTCTGAATAGAACCTGCTGTTAGAAAATGGTTAATTAGTAGGGTATATAAAACACTGTATAATTATAAAAATGACTCAAAGGAGTTAGAAAAGATTGGGAACACAGAATGGAATGGCAATACACAAAAGGAATAATGGAAGGAAATCTGTATGTTACATATATGGGAGACAAAGTCCAAAAGGAGTATAATTTTTTTCTTGGAAGTATTTGCATACATATTTTTATCCCTTCAGACTGGGGCCTGACAATGCCCTGTATGCCAGGCATAGATCTCCTGAAGGCTGAAACTGAGCAATTTATATAATTCTGGGAGTGAATGACCGTTGTTAAAAAGAAAACGCATATATGTTGCGTCTTTCAGCTTTTCCCGGTTAGGGGTCGCCACAGCGGAACTCCGGTCCGCTAATGATTGACAGTAGATTTTTACGTGCTGAGTTGCTGGCCCTGATGCACAACCTTCAACGAAAGTATGCCCATTCACGCATGTCTCCACACAGAAGATGCTCTGGCTGAGAATCGAATGGGACAATGTCTTACTGTGAGGCAACAACGCTACCGCAGCACCACCACCGCAGTAATGCATATATAATGCATGAAAATGAAAAACATTTGCAATTGTTTTCAATTATACATATCACTGCATACAACGAAAGAATTTAATAAAGGAGTTTAACAAAAATGTGGATAAAATTTTAGATTTAGTTTTCATTTTTTAACCAAAATGAACTGATCATTACAAACCCTTTTCACATATAACCCAAGCCACAAGAGCAAAAGTATATGCAATTCACACACACACACACACACACACACACACACACACACACACACACACACACACACACACACACACATTTTACACATGTAGCCATCCATCCATAAATCCCTTTTTTCACATTTTTGCAAATGAGGTCAGGTTGTCACAAACAGTGACCATCATCTAGCTAGTCCTGCCACAGATGCTCTTCTACACTATACATACTTCTGCACTCATACCTACCAGTTTAGAGTGCAAAAACTATCTACTGTGCGTCTTTGGAATGTGGGAGAAATCCGAATCACTCAGAAAATCCACGCAAACATGGGGAAGATCAAGCAAACTTCATACACAAGGCATCCCAACCATGAATTGAAGTGGAGAACCCCTTACTGTGAGACAATGCTAGCCACTGTGCTACGTATGCATGTGTGTGTGTGTGTGTGTGTGTGTGTGTGTGTGTGTGTAAAACATGTATGTGTACATACATGACACTTTACCCATTCAACCAGCATGACTTTTGGGAGACAGGAGGAAACTGGAGTGTCTTTTGGCTTTTCCCGGTTAGGGGTCGCCACAGCGGAACTCCGGTCCGCTAATGATTGGCAGTAGATTTTCACGAACGCAGAGGTGCCAGTTCGACATTCAACCTTCAACGAAGGCACGCCCATTTACGCATGTATTTCGAACTCCCACCCAACTGTAGGGAGGACATGCAGACTCCACACAGAAGGCTCTCCCCGCAGTCCAGCCGAGAATCGAACGGGAGAACCTCTTGCTGTGAGGCAACAACGCTACCGCTGCACCACCGCGGAAGAGGAGGAAACTGGAGTACCTGCAGAAAATCCACTCAAAAACAACAAATGTGCAGACTTTCAAGATGGCTGCACAACGATCAAACAGCTTGGCTTCAGCTCTCCCAGTGTAAAAACTGGAACAGAAAAACAACCAGTAATATTGTTTGCCCGAAAAAAAAAAAGAAAGAAAACTCAGATACTGGCTATTAAGTAGACTGCCTAAATGCATGCAAAGAAAAACTAACAGCCTGAAAGAAAATCAACTAGAAAAGGTGAAGAGAAAACACTGACTGTGAAGAATCCTGCAACTGTTCAGCAAAAAGCAGTTCAAGTTCCAGCATTGGTGCAAGATATGGCTTCCAGTAATCCAGAAAAAAAAATAAGTTAACTGTGCTTGGAGCTGATTAAAATAAATGAAACACTGAAGGAGTATATCTAAAGGCTGGTAAAAATGAAGAGCCTTCAAACAAATATTCAGATAAGCTGATAAAACTGCAAAAAAATCAGAGGTCAAAATGAAGGAAAGGCTGGCTGAGTGCGAGACTGTACAAGAACAGAGGTTTAAAAATTGCAGAATTAGAGGACACTGCATGTAGGGAAAATCTGAGATTTTCTACTGTGTCAGAGAAAATAGAAAGAAAGTATAGCTGTGTAAAATCTTACCATTAGGGATCCCTTGCCAAGGGATGCATGAAGTGCAGCCACTATACCAAAGCCTTTAGGTTTCTTTAAGGTACACTGTACATAATGTTTGCTCCTCGCGTAGTGTGAGGCATAAAGGTGACATCCGGATGTGCCATCCTCAGAACCGAGAGCCCCAGTAGGAACACCAGTCCAAGGAAAAAAAGAGATCACCAGTACATCTGTGACAAATGGACCAAGGGGAGGTGGGAGGGAGTGAATACTGCAACAGTGAAGAGATTTTACACAACTGTATTATGTCCTTCCATTTCACTGTTAGAGTATTCATTACATTAGGGAAAATGTCAAAGCTCAGAAAGAAAAAGTGGGGAGGAGGGACCAGCAGAACTCTCTAGAAAGCCAGGAAGGGTGGCACTATCAAAACCAGTTGTAGTTCTGGAGATTCCGTACAACTTGTAATGCTTGGTAAATTTATGCATAGAAGTCCAGGCAGCTGCCTTACGAAGAGTCTTAGCATCCAAACCCTTGAAAAAGCAGTGGAAGCTGCTGCAGCTCTAGTAGAATAAGCCTTAACAGAATAAGGAAGGCTCTTACCATGAAATGAATGTTGTTGTACCTTTCGGCTTTTCCCAGTTAGGGGTCGCCACAGCGGAACTCCAGTCCGCTAATGATTGGCAGTTGATTTTACGTGCCGAGTTGCCAGCCCTGATGCACAACCTTCAACGAAGGTACGCCCATTCATGCATGTCTCCACGCAGAAGACGCTCTAACTGAGAATCGAACCGGACAGCGTCTTACTGTGAGGCGACAATGCTACCGCAGCACGAATAACAAAAAGAGCTTTTAAGATCCAAGAAGAAATATTCTGTTTGGACACAGCTAATCCTAAGGACCCAAGATGAAAGGAAACAAAGACCTGATCAGATATCCTAAAAATCTTAATCGTATGCAAATAAAATCTGAGTTGTCTATGCACATCCAACATGTGCATCTTCTCACTGGCAGATTGCAGAGAAGGGAAAAAGTGGGCAAATGAATAGACTGATTAAGGGACAAATCATTCACCACCTTGATCATAAAGGATCGATTAGTACGCAAAGACACCCTGTCCTTATGAAACAGCAAAAAAGGACAAGCCATAAGGGCTTGAAACTTAGATACCCATCTGGCAGCAGTAAGGGCTAATAAAAGCACAGTCTTCCAAGAGCAATTTTCCAAGGAAACCTAAGCTGCAGGCTCAAAAGGAACCAGAGCAAATTTTTCCAAAACAAAATTAAGATCCAAAAGAGGAAGAACATGCTTCATGGAAGGCCTAATATGAAGGACACCTTTAAGGAATTGTTTAGCTTCAACTCTAGAAGCTAAAGGAGGAGATAAATGCAGACAGGGAGCGATAGCAGATAAGTGGGTCTTAACAGAATAAGCCAACTCAGCACTGAGCAATTCTCACAGATAAGACAGAACCAAAGGAACATCCACAGAAAGTGGATCCAGGTTACAAGAAGGACACCAAATAGAAAACCTCTTCTATTTGATTAAGAAGGATTTCTTCGCCTCCTGCAGGACCCTAAGCACGTCCACAGAAAAAAGGTGCTATGTGGAATCAAAATCCTATCACCCACAGTGTCAGTTGAAGAGCGGACAGATGGGGTTGGATGACAGATCCCTTGTCCTGTGCGAGTAGGTCCACCCCGTGTAACTTGTGATGACTGCCCTTGGCTAAATGCAGTAGAGGAGGGAACCAATGCTGTCTCAGTCAAAATGGAGTCTCCATCAAGATTTTGGGAGCATCCTGCTGAATTCTGAAAAGGACTCTTGGAATGAGGGGAAGGGGGAGGGAATCAAAGAAACATCCCCTTTCAAGAAAAAGATGGGGGGCATCAACCTTCCGAACCAGAGTATCTGGGACTCTGGCACAAAACAGGAAGTTGTCTGCTCAGAGGGGAAGAAAAAGATCTATTTGAGGGGTACCCCACTGGTGGAGAATGTCCAGAAACATACATCTGTGAAGCATCCATTCATGGGATTGGGATTGAATTAAGGACCGGCTCAAACTGTTTGCCACAATATTTTGACCTGAGGGAATGTAAACTGCCAGCAGAGTCATTTGATACTGGATAGCAAGATCCCATACTAGGAATGCCAGCCAGCAAATAAGATGAGATCTTGTCCCCTACTGTTTGCTTACATACCACATCACTGTGGTATTGTCAAGTAAACACCTTGAGAAGTCCTGGGGAGAAAAGAGGATGAAAAGCCTGAAGTGCCAACCAAAGAGCTCTCATCCCTGACAGTGATATGCTCTTTCTGTTGAACAGGCGACCACACCCCCTGCACTTTTAAGAAGCCAAAAGTTGCTCCCCATCCCATGTCTAAAGAGTCTATGAACAGCTCCTATGAGAGCGCCCTGGAATTAGAAACAACTGCTGAATGCACAAGCGAAGTTCCTTTTGAGACAAGGTGGAAGAGGAACTACAATTCTAGGGAATGCACACATTGAAACCAAACAGTCTTTAGAAACCACTAAAACTTTCTGATGCAATGTGGCTAGAGGGAGCATAGGGATGGTGGACACCATGAATGCCAAAGCTCTCAAATTCCATGGGTGTTATACAGTCCAGAGGAAAAAGACTATGAAAGAAGAAAATGAGTGTTAAGGCCTTGGGGGAAGGCAGGGATGCCAGCATAGGCACAGTTTGTATCCTGCACCCCAGCAAAACATGGTCTTGAAAAGGGGTCAGAAAATACTTTTTGAAGTTTATTGTGAACCCCAGGCTTTGCAGAAGAGAAATGGCAAAATTGAGATTTTGCAATAGGATCTCTGGAGAGGATGCCTGTAACAGAAAGTCATCTAAGTAAAGAAAGACTTGACTCCCCTGAAGCCAGCAAAAAGAAATCACAGGAGCAAGGCATGTTATGAATACCCTTGGGGCAGCAGAAAGGCCAAAGGGCAAAGCTGAGAACTGAAAATGCCAGGAAGCAAAAAAAAAAACTTCCTTAAAAGGGGATGAATTGGAATATGAAGATAAGCATCCTTGAGATCCAGAGATACCATATAAGCCTGAGGATGCAAAAGAAGGAACAAAGTCTGAAGGGACAACATTCGAAACAAGGGCACCTTCATAAAAGTGTTTAGATGAGATAGGTCTAGAACTGGTCTCAAAGTATCCTCTTTCTTGAGCACTAGAAACATCCTGGAGTAAATGCCCCTCACCCTGTCAGACACAGCCGCCTCCTGAATAGTACGCAGAGTCAAAAGAATCCAAAGCACTTCTGGAAAGAAGGATAACTGTTCCTAAGGGGGATGAGGAATACCCATAAAAAGGGGAAGACATCACCAGACCATGAAATACCCCTGGCAGATAATGGACAGAACCCAGGAATCCTGAGTAATCTGTAACCAAGCAGAAAGAAAAACAGAGACAAAGAGAAAGTGGAAAGTGGCTGGGAAGAATAGGATAGTCAGACATCACCTGGTTTATCAGGAAAAGGAGACTTCTGAGGCACAGAAGTCTGAATAGTGTTCATAAGAGGTGCCTGCTTGCCACCATTTTTGCCCTAAGGAGCAGGCTCAGACTGCTTACAAACAAAAGATGGCTTACTGGGGTACTTTCTCAAAAATGTAGGCACAAGAGAAACAAACATGTTTAAGTTCCTGTAAAGCCTTGCCCTTACACTGAAGGGGCTTAAACATAAAAGCAGCTTCACAAACAAGTGTTAAACAGGGGCATCCATCAACTTCACCTTAATATCATCAGGCAAAGGTTGATACTGAATCCAAGAAATTCTCCTCATCACTGACCCAAAAGCAACAGCTCTAGAGGAAGCATCTGTTGCATCATAACTACACTTGATGAAATGATGAGCCACCGGGGGGGTCCCTAACAGGGAAAGGGCAGAAGTTTTACCCTCAAGAGTCTGAATATCAGAAATAACCTGACAGGCCTGGGATAGGAGACCCAACAGTACCTGGACATATGGGCCCCATAAATAACAGCCCTAAAAGCCAAGGCAGCACAGGCAAAAACCTCCTTGCCTAACCTTTTTCATGGCTCTGCTATCTTTATCAGAGGGCATTAACATAGGAGAAGGATGCAATTGAGAGGGCTTGTCAGAAGCTACAGATACCACCAAGAAGTCAGCAGAACACCACTTATTCAAGAATTTCCAATCTTCAGGTAACCTATAGAATCTATCAGGCTTCTTGGGTCAGGGAGCTGAGAGTCTGCAGCCTTAGAAGCATTAGAAAATGCATCCAACAAGGCAGCCAAAACAGGAGGAACAGCAGAAGGTCTTGAAGAATCCATCTGCATCAACTCATAGTAAGGTTCTTGTACCTCAGAAAACTAAGCACAATCCCATTTAAAGAACTCCATCATCCATCCTGAAAACAAATATCTTCAAAGGGAGTACAAGAACTGGAAGATTCCTTTTCTCCTATGCATACACCAAAGAAGAGTAAATCTGAGAGGGGTAAGCAAGGAATTCCTCATCCGAATCTGGCTTCAGCTCATAGGAATCCTGTATTCTGGGTCTTTTAAAGGCAGTAGAGGACCAAGTGAGGGCTGGAATAGAAACTCCCTGAGGTAGTTTCAATGCCACCAAAGCACTAAAACCCTGTACCAGGCTGAGGAGCAGTGATTCATCACTGCGACAAAGCAGAAATTCCCTGAGGCTCCAAGACCAGAATAAGTTTTTTCTTGCATTTATTTCACTGAATAGCACTTCTTAATACTTATAATTGCGCTATACAGCTAATCTACTACATTTTGCACAGTAATAAAGCTTTTTTTAATGTTTCACTCCATTTTTGTGCTGTTTTAACTGTATTTTCATTGCTGAATAGTGTTTCATTACGGTCTGTCTGCACAACCACCACACATCTACCACTACCCACACCTCAACAGTACATTTCTACATATGTAGAGGTTCTCAACAAAACATACCTAAGCAAGAGAGACCTCCAAGGCAAAAGCACACACGCACATCGCAAATCACCACACATAGTACACATACCCGTGTCTCACAGCCTCTAAGGCCCAAGCACAAATCCAACATACTAGTCATGGGAGACTATTATGAGACATACAGATGTGCCCCTCACCAGGCTAGACAAGGGGAAAGTCATGGTAAGTTCCTTGTCAGGTGCTAGAATCCACCATATCACTCACGTACTCAAGTCTCTTCAAGACCTTCTTCTGCCATGACTCTGTCATAGTCCACATTCGTGTGAATGACTCGAGACACACCTCTGTGGACTATATGAAGAGACACATGATTGAGTTCGCTGAATGTGTGTCCCAGGCAGGTATGTCCCTAGCCTTAAGCAGCATCCAACCATCACCCAGACTGATGCCTCAGTACAAACAGAAAATCGATTGACTAACTGGCTTTGTTTCTGGTGTCATTCCAAGGGGATCCAGTACTTGACATCCTGGGAGGACATGACGGACAGACCATGATGCTTTGCCAGAGATTGCCTTCATCGGTCTCTCCTGGCCTTCAGGGTTCTGAACAAAATGTAATAGTCATGCTGCTGAAACTGCACTCATTTGCAAGCATTCCTCACCCTAGAAGATGCTGACATTTGTGCAGTCACTGAAACCTGGTTCACAGCTGTTGACAGCACCCCCAGTCTTACCAGGTTACTTGTCCTACCATACTTTCAGACCCCAAACAGAGGGCTACAAAGCCAAAGTAGGTTGAGTTTCAATATTTCTCAAGGACATGCACACCTCCGGGATTGTCAACAGTATTACGCACAGGAGATACTCCAGGTGCAGTAAACTGTTGACAAAACACCTATTTAAATCATAGCTAGCTACAGACCCCCCAACCATGACTCAAGAGACACACACCACCTACTTGGACTTTCTTGAATCCATCAAGATTCAACCCTCTATCCTGATCCTGGGCAAATAACTACCCAACCATAGAGTGGAAGACCTATTCTAGCTCAAACATGAAGAGATCAGCTGGTTGACACCCCTACAAGAGGTGAAAATATCCTGGACCTCATACTAACCAACACGAGTAGCCACTGTAGCACCCCTACCGTGTCATCCTCCTTGGTAAGATCCAACCATAAAGCAATCACTTTCAAAGTCAGGTGAAAATATCCTGGACCTCGTACTAACCAACACAAGTACCCACTGTAGCACCCTACAGTGTTATCCTCCTTGATAACATCTGACCATAATAGCAATCACTTTTCAAAGTCATCATTTCCCCTGGCCCCCCTTGCCAGGGTCGAACAATAAAACTTTTCCAAAGCTGACTATAACCATCTGAGAGCAGGTATAAGCAAATTCATAGCCACCATCCCTTCAGCTGGAACAAGCACCAATGTCCAAGCCTACACCATAGGTTCATAGGTTGGTACTAGGCTAACAGCCCTAGGGCCTACACAAGCCTAGCCATAACAATTCCCTGGCTATTTTTTCCCACAATATTTACCTCCCTAGACCCCTGTCTAGCAGGGTGACTGATGTGATCCCCGGGGTAAATTTCCTATCTCCCATCCAGTTGTCAAGGTCCTTTCTGAAGAGGGCCAAGGAAGTGCTCTGCTTGACACGTATGGGCAGTCTATTCCAGAGTATGGGGAGTCTCTGGGTCAGGAACCTATTCCTCCAGCATGTTTTGTTCATTGTGATGATAAGGTTGGAGTCCCTGAAGCATGTGACTTTGATGGATTGGTATTTTCTTAAGTGTAGCAGGTCTAGTAGCTCTGGGTTTGACATGGCCTTGTATGTTAAGCAGAGATCGCCTCCGAGTAGACGATATGTGACAGAGTATAGCTGGAGTTTTTTTAGGAATTTTTTTTTTTGTGATTCTTTTAGTGAGGCGTTTCTGCGGCCTTTCCAGTTGTTGCAGATGTCTTGTGAGGTACATACCAAACGGGGAGTGGTACTCTATGATGGGTCTAATGAGGGATGAGTAGAGCGGGATAATGACCTCATTTTTTCTGGATGAAATGCCCTTAGTGATGAGGTGTGCCACATAGAAGGATTTCCTGACGGCTGTGGCGACGTGTTTATCGAAGGTGAGACCACTGTCCACCTGTGTTCCTAAGTCTTTTATCACACTTTCAGTGTTTAGTGTACAGCCACCTATGTGGTAATTCATGGGTACATGTTTTTTCCAAAAGGGGAAAACTATACACTTCTTGGCATTGAGCTTCATCCCATGGCTCTGGCACCAAGTATCCGTTTCTGTAAGGCCCTTTTGTGGAATATCCACATGATTTGGGGATTCAATAATGGCTCACAGTTTGGAGTCATCTGCAAACTTTGTTAGCCAGCATCCCTTAGTGTTAGCCTGTACTTCAGAGAAGTAGATGCCAAATAAGAGTGGTCCCAGGACTGAACCCAGAGGTACTCCACTTGTCTGGAGCTGGATTTGGAGTCTGCTACTTTTACAGTGTGGGTTCTGCTAGTAAGCCAGTTGGCAACCCATCGAGTGACGTAGGGATTAATGCCCAGCTTAGTATGTTTATCTATGATTCCAGAGTGGGGGATGGTGTCAAAGGCCTTGGCGAGGTCCAGATAAGCTGTGTTGACTGCCTTACCCTCATCCACAGCTCTGGAGGCTGATTCAAAGAAGTCAATCAGGTTCAGGAGACACGATCAGCTCTTCACGAACCCAAACTGGGTGGGGTCCAGTGTTTGAAGGTTGCCAGTGTCTTTCTTTGTAAGTTCCATGATAATACGTTCCACTGCCTTGCAGATCAGGCTCGTCAGACTGATGGGACGGTAGTTCCCAGGATCCAAGGTGGATCCCCCCTTGTGGAGTGGGATAACTGTAGCGGTGCACCACTCAGTGGATACGAAGCCTGAGGTGAGGCTATGATTAAACATGACACTTGGGTGAGGTGCCAGTTCATTTTATAGTTCATGCAGTACAAAGCCCGGGATGTCATCTGGTCCCATGGATGTTGTATTCTTAGCTTTGGAGAGTGCGGTTTTTACCTGTGTGGACGTTATTACCGGAATTTGGCAATCTTTCTGTATTGAAATGGGCTGTTTGGGGGTGAAATGGGGGTGAAGTTGGCACTGAATCGATCTGCCAGGATACTGGCAATGTCCTTGGGATCAGTATATTTAATGCCATTTTGTTGTTGCTCAGAGCAGATCTGAGCATTGCCATTTAGATTCTTGACATAGCTATAGAATGCCTTGTTGTCTTTAGTATCTTTGGCAATTTTATTTTCGTAACTAGCTTTGGAGGATTTTATGAGGGATCTCAGCTTTTTACTGAGGCTGGTAAGGGAGTTTTTTGTATCCTGGGATTTTCCTCTTGTCTGCCACAGTTTCTTCCTTCTGTTGTATAATTTGTTTATGACAGGGGACCACCAGACTGATTTCCTTTTTTTTTGAAGGAGAGTGCCCTGGTTCTATTTGGGATGGCATGATTCATGTACAAGTGGATGTGCGCGAACAGTGCTTTAGTGTAGGATTCAGCAGTCAACTTTCAGTTCCCATCTGCATGGGTGTCATGAAGTTTGCCACTTCTGACTTGAGCAGCATGAAGTTGGCACTGGAGAAGTTTTGTACAGATGTTTCCTTACTGGGGGATGGGGTTGGGATGTGGATGTCAAAGGTGATTAGCTTATGGTCAGACCTAACCAATGAGGCGGTGACCACTGGTGTGGAGCATCGATTTCCCATGTTGGTAATGACCAGGTCCAGGATATTGGAGCCCCTAGTGGGACTCTGGATTAGTTGACCAGGGCATTGGAATTTATGAATTCCAAGAACCGTTGGGAAAAGGTGTTGGTACATGAGTAGTTTTCCCAGTTAATGGCTGGGTAGTTGAAATCATCCAGTATTAGGGTGTTTGGTTGTATCTTAATATTTTCCAGTATGTTTAGAAAGGTGTAGTGAGAATCTTGGGGCATGGTGGGGAATATGTAGCAAGCTACAATTTGGACTGCAGTCTTACCTAGTGTTAGTTGCACCTGGAGAACTTCAGATGCACTGTGTTGGGCAACTAGCCTGGAGGTGTGAATATCCTTGGTGAATATGGACACTCCTCCACCTTTAGTGTTTCGGTCCTGGTTTGGTGGCGAAAAGTGTGGTAAGAGTTGTACCCTGGTATTGCAGGGGTGCTCACTGGAGCCTGAAGCAGGTCTCCGTTACTGCACAGATATCAATGTTCTCCATTTTTAGGAGTGCCTCGAGAGAGCGCATTTTCAGGTTTAGACTTCTAGCATTGAGAAGCATTACCTTCAGATTTTGCATACTTGTACCTGTTACGGTGGTGTTTTTTTTCCTTTGAGCCTTGCCTAAAAAGGCACTATAGGGGTGGCAAAAGAGCCTTAAGCCAGTAACCTGAATCCCAGGGGCGAAAGGTGCAGACCATCTCTGGAAAAGCATCATGGTTTGTCGATCATGTCGTCCCAGGCAGACAGATACTGGATACCACGTCGTCCCAGGCAGACAGATACTGGATACCTTTTGAATGACACAAGAAGCTTAGCCAATTGTTGAAGTCAATCATTTTGTCCTTATACTGTGGTATAATTCTGGGTGAAGGCAGGATGCTACTCAGGGGCTATGGTCATACCTGCCTGGGCCACATGATCAGAGAGCTCTTCGATGTCTCTTTTCATGTAGTCCAGGGAGGTACGTTTCAAGTCATTCACTCCAACATGGACAATGACAGAGTCATATTTGTATTTTTTGTGGAGCGACTTGAGTGCATGTGTTATGTGGTGGATCCTGGCACCCGACAGGCAGCTGACTGTAATTTTCTCCTTGTTCAGCCTGGTGAGTGGGACATCAGTGTGCCTGACTATAGAGTCACCTATGACTAAAGTGGTGGGTACGTTGTCTTGCCTTAGGGGCTGCTGTTGGGTGGCACACTGGTGTTGTGAGTTATGTGATACTTTGGTTGTGAATGGTGTTTGTTTGCGTTTCAGCCTCAGAGATCCTTGTTGCTTGGGCAGGTTAATGTTAAGGGCCTCCGCATATGTGGGTTTAGTGTTGCTATGTGTGGGTGTTGGTGAGGGTTTTGAAGGGCTATGCATTGCTTGAGATGTAGTGCAGGTGTTAACCTTCTTCTCTTAATTATCTAGCACAATCTGGGCTGGAGAGAGCTTTGCTTGCAGTTTGGCTATGCAAGTGCATCTCTCGCAGGTTGTAGTGTTGGGTGGTAGAGGAGGGGGTTGTCTGTGTTCATGAGGCAATTTCTGCATTGACCCAGTATGCCCAGATTCATCAGGTGGACAGGAGAAATCACTGGAAGCTGACTCTTGGACATGCCTGGTGCCTTTTTTTTTTTAGAAACTACAAGAGCGGTTTTCCCTTACCTTGGCAAGGTACTTTGCAATTATAGGCTGTTTAGTGCCTACGATTAATTTCTCCTTATTAACAAAGAGAGTTGAGTGTTTGTATCAGTTTAAGGCTTCCTAGTGCTTTCCAGCAAGTTTTAGAGCAAGTGCTAGTCACAGGGACTCCAACCAGAGAGAGTCAGAAATCGATGCACTCTGCTCCTACTCTCACCAGGATCAAAATACAAGCACAGATTCCAAGCTGTCACCTATAGGTTCACAGGTAGGTACTAGGCTAATGGCCCAAGGGCCTACGTAACCCTAGCCAGCAAGGTTCCATAGCTTACGCCACCCAAGGAAGATATTTTCCTGTGCCACTGTCCAGTAGAGACACAGAAGTGATCCCCGGGGTGCATTTCCTATTTCCCATCCACTCATCAAGATTTTTCTTGAAGAGTGCTAATGAAGAACTTTGCTTGACATAGATGGGTAGCTTGTTCAAGAGTATAGGAAGTCTCTGTACAGGAATCTATCCCTCCAGCGTGTCCTGTTTTTTGTGGTGACAAGGTTTAGGTCCCTAGAGCGTGTAGCTCGGAGGGATTGGGATTTCTTTAGGTGTACCATGTCCAACAGCTCTGGGTTTGGCATAGCTTTATATGCTAGGCAGAGATCATCTGGGAGTAAGCTTTCTGGTGATCAGCAGTCTCCAGGAAATAATGTAACTGCACTCCTTCTCTCACCAGGAGAAAACAGAAGCACTAATCCCAAGATGACTACTGAGAGGCAGAATGTGGGCTCTCCAATAACTGGTGGTCTTGCAATAGATGCTTAAAGGTAAGATGAAAAGAAATGGTTTATCCTAAACAGTGTGCACTAGAGGAATGAGATGTGAAAGTAGGTAGCTTGAGTTTTACCTGTCTAAAAAGTTAAGTTTTAGTGGAGAGTCACTATTTTTAAAACAGCAAGATGGATTGAAAGGGGGTGGTCACTTTTGTATTCTGATACAATGGAAAATACAATAGGATGGCCAATGCACTTAAATAGTTGAAGGGGAGTGATTTCACAAAATGATAATTTTGGGCTTACTCACACAATCCAGTAAAAGCAGAGAGGAAATGAGATATATGGTCAAATTAACGTAAGGGGCAGGCAACTAGAAAGACAGTGGTGTTTAAGAACACAACAGTAACTGGGTGGGAGGGTCGGAAAAATTAATTTAAAATTATTTCTGCCTGTCTCAAGAGACAGAGCTGTTGTCTCTTTTCAAGTTTTAATATGCAGTTAAAAGCAGAATACAAGTAAAACACAAGGTAAAGCAAACAAATCACAGTATTCAAAATAGAAAAAGGCTATAAAGTAATACAAAATACAACAAATAAAAGGCAAACTAACCTTTCCCTCACAGCAAAGTGTAGGGGAGTCTGGGTGAGCCTTTCTAGTAAAAGCCAAAAATCTATAAAAGCACCTATACAGCTGCATGGACTCAGCAAAACCTGACAAGACCAAATCATTTTCCTCAAGGAAAAGTAAACCTGGCTGGTGGACAGCAGAAATCAACAAACTTTTAGTTATGTACTTATCATAACGATAGATGTATGTGATCCATCCCGCCTAAATTCATAACTGATGGGCTCTGAACAGAGAATCGGCTCTGACTCAGCCGATACACTAGCACGAAGTCTCTCATTGGCTGGGCCAACCCCCTTATCCCAGGATGCACCACGCTCAAACCCCCAGATCTTGTTTGCCCCACAACTCACTCACGAGAGCCACTCCAAATGTACAATAGTGTTTCCTCCAGATCCAACAGGTAGGGGGAAGGAGGGCGGGTACGAACAAATGCAGGCGAGATGGATTACATACATCTATCGTTATGGTAAGTACATAACTAAAAGATGTAATCCGATCCTATCTCACCTACATTCATAACTGATGGGACAATGTCCCTAGCACCTAGATCCTGGGAGGCTCACTGGAAAACACTCCTGAGCACTGTGGAACCAAAGGATGCCCGACCTCTAGAGGCTACATCCAGTTTGTAATGAGAAATAAAAGTATGTGGAGAAGCCCAAGTGGCCACTGCACATATCTCATCCACCAACAGTCTGGCGTGGAAGGCCACTGAAGTAGCCATAGCCCTAGTAGAATGCGCTCTAACTGGAAATGGAAGGTCCCTTCCTGTTTATGCATAAATAAATGAAACACAATCCCTAATCCACCTAACAATAGTGGTCTTAGTTACTGCTTTGCCAATCCTGTTAACTGCAAAGGCCACAAACAACTGGTCTGATTTCCTCTGCTGCTGTGTCCTATCCAAGTAAAACCCCATTTGTCTATGCACATCCAACTGATGAAGTCTGTATTCTGCCTTGTTGGAAAATTTTGGAAATAAAACTGGTAGCTCTATAGATTGCTGCAGACAAAGAGCAGAAGAAACTTTCGGAAGAAATGACGGGTTTAGTCTTAGAGATGCTCTATCCTTGTGAAAGATCAGATAAGGGGGCTTAACAGAGTGGACTTGAAGCTCCGAAACTCTTCTGGCTGAAGTAATAGCTACCAATAAGGCAGTGTTCCAAGATAAGAACTTTTGCTCACAAGTGACCACCGGCTCGAAGGGATGAGATGTCAAGGCTCCTAAAACTACATTCAAATCCCATGGCAAAACAGGTTGTGACACCGGGGGGGGGCGAAGCAACCAAGCTCCCTTAAGAAAGGCCTTACACAACTTGTGACTCATGAATGAAGGCTCAAAGGCAACATGATAATTAGAAATCGCTGCCAATTGGACTTTAAGCGTGGAGACAGCGGAACCCTGTCTAAAAAGAGTTGCCAAAAAATCTAATACTGTGGACACCGGGGCTGTCAGAGGGTCAAGGTTGTGCTGCTGGGCCCAAATGGCAAACCTTTTCCATTTATTAGAATATATCTCCTTAGTGGAAAGCTCTGAGAGAGGAAGACAGAATCTGGACCACCACAGGCAAAAGGATATGCTGTCTGACTAAGGTCGGAAGTAGAGCAGCCAAGCAGTTAGCTTGAGGGTTTGCAGTGATGGATGGGTTTGCAGTGATGGATGGGCCTGACCTGACTGAAGAGTCATGAGGTCTGGAACTGGGTCCAGAATCCAAGGATCCTTCACTGCATACTTCCGAAGAAAAGGAAACCAAACTTGGCGGGGCCAGTGTGGTGCGATCAAAATCATGTTGCTTCCCAAGCAGATCGCCTTCTGAATCACCTTTGGCAGTAGTGGGACCGGAGGGAAGGCGTAGAGCAGACCGGAGGGCCAACTGTGGACTAGAGCGTCCCTGGGTGACCCCCCCTGGGGGGGAATCAGGGAGAAGAAATTGCTGCACTTCGCGTTCCAGGGGCTGGCGAAAAGGTCGCAGTACGGAAACCCCCACTTGGAGAAGATCTGAGCCGCTACTCAGTCATTCAGGGACCACTCATGAGGCATCAAAATAACTCTGCTCAGCCTGTCTATCACATTGGACTTCCCCGGAATGTGCGTTGCCACTAGAAATCTCTGGGAAGCGATCGCCCAGTTCCAAACTCTCATGGCTTCTCTGCAAAGAGGATAAGACCTGGTTCCTCCCTGCTTGTTCAGGTACCATACTACCACCATATTGTCTGAGAAGATTGCGATGGTACCCTTGGGAAGAGAGCTGTGAAGTGCCTGCAATGCTAGAAGCACTGCCCTCATCTCCAGGACACTGATGTGTAAGTGAGTTTCGTGATCCTGCCACGTGCCTTGAACCGTCCTATCCAGGTAATGCCTCCCCCACCCCATCTGGGAGGCATCCGTGGTCACTGCGGCAATGGGGGAGGGGGGCAGAAGAGTCACCCCTGATTCAAGTTGGAGAAGAGGAGCCACCAACGAACATCTCGCTGGCAGGTATCCGTAATGAGAATCGGGTAGGACAAGGGCAGATCTTGGTATGACCACTGGGTCGACAGGAGCCATTGGAGAATTCAGATGTGCAATCCTGCCAGAGGGACCAGAAGAATGGCGGCCGCCATCGACCCCAAAAGCTGAAGGACCATCCTGGCTAGGGCTTTGCTTCGGGGTAAGTAAGGCTAGGACTTGGTTCTGTAGTATCTTTATCCTCACTGTTGGAAGGAATGCTCGCATCTCGACAGAGTCTAGCTCTGCACCTATAAAGGCAACATGCTGTGATGGCAGCAATACAGACTTTTCCCAGTTGAATGTAATTCCCAATAGATGTCCCAATTCGATGGTAGCACTCACGGCTTGAATAAGAAGATGCCTGGTGGGGGCGGTGAGGAGCCAGTCGTCTAGATACGGAAACACCTGGAATCCCAGACGTCTCAGGCGAGCCGTCACCACTACCAGACATTTGGTAAACACCCTGGGGGCTGTGGTGAAACCAAAGGGCAGGGCTCGGAACTGGAAATGACTGGCTCCTAGGCAGAAGTGTAAATGTATCCTGGATGCCCTGTTTATCTTGATGTGATAATAGGCGTCCTTGAGATCAATAGAGCACATCCGTACTCCTTTTTCCAACAATGGGAAAATGGATTGCAACGTGACCATCCAGAACTTGGACTTCTTTACGAAAGCGGTTTAGGTGGCTGAGGTCCAGAATGGGTCTCAAGTCCCCTGTTTTTTTCGGCACCAAAAATAACTTTGAGTAAGTTCCTAATCCGGTCTGGTCTGCAGGGACTGGCTGGATGACTCCCTTTCCGAGCAGCTTTGCGACCTCTATGGCTGCTTGATCCCGTTGACTGGGTGGCATGTCCGGGATTTTCCTTGATGGTGGAGGGGGATGGATAAAGGGAATGGTGTAACCTCCGGCGACGATACGAAGCACCCACTGATCCTGAGTGATGGAATCCCAGGCCCTTGGATGCTCCGAAAATCGACCCCCAACTGGCTCTGGAGACGCACAGTCGGGCAGTCCCTCAGGGATGCTGGAAAGAGAAACCATGAAAGGATTCGCGGTCTCCTGTGTTGCGGGGGCCTCCGCCGCCTCTAGGGCGATGTCTTCCAGAATAATTCCCCCCTCCTCTGCCTCTGGAAGGGGGGTCACTCTGATGGGCAGGGAAAGACTTTTGGGACTTTCTGAACCACATCTTTCCTCCCCCTCTGCGTCTTGGGATAAGGTCTCGAAGGGAGCAAAAAATGGGCCCAAACGGCAGACAAAGTCTTACGCTCCTGCTTGCATCTAGTGAGTGTGTCTTTCACCTTGGGTCCGAAGAGAGAGGACCCGTCGAATGGAGCGTCTGTGAAAGAAGACTTGAAAGCCTCAGCAAAGTGACACAAGCGCATCCAGGCTTGCCTCCTAAGGGCTACGCCTGAACTCGCTGCTCTACTCGCCCCTTCAGCTGCATACGATATGAGCCTCATGGACGAGTTAACAATCGACGAAAGGGTAGATAGCTGGGCATTGACAGACTGCATCAACACCTCAGGCATGTTACCCGACAGGGTATCTCCCAACTCCTTTATGAGATCCCTTTGGAGCCTCGTAAAATGACACAAATAATTCAGCGACTGCAGGGTAAAGGTCGCTGAAGTCAGGTTAGGAGGATGGATAGACGTAGATGCCTCTGCCACATCCTGCTGGGTGGCAGACGCCACCACCATAGCATCCACTGCGACTCCCTTGGTTAGAAACTCCTTCCCAGGGGGAGCGGATAAAAATTTGTTGGGGCGAGAAGGAACTGGCTCCACAGAGTCAGGGTGCTCCCACACCCTTCGACAAATAAGGTCCAGTAATTCATTGAAGGGTGGAGACACCCAGGAGGCGGAGGGTTGGGCTCCGAAGGCCTTGAGGAAGACAGACTCCTCCGCGGAAGGGGTTTTGGATGGCCAGTCGCCCCCTCTGTCTCAAGATCTCCAGGACATCGGAGAATGAGACATCGTCAGAGGATGACTTTGGGGACCCTTCCGCATCATCAAGGTCGGTGTCCGAGGTGACAGACTCATCCGGGGAGTCTATGTGCTTCCTCTTGCACAACTTTTTCCTGGGGGGCTCTTCAGGCAAAGACTCTGAAGGCTCCTCGGAAAAATGGGGACCACACATGGAGGAATCCTCAGGCCTTGGAGCCGCGCTGTCCGAAGACAAGGGGGCACCAGAAGCTCTAGTCACCGTGTCTAGGGAAGGAGTCGCAAATTCCGGTGAAGTCACTAGAGATTTGTCTAGCGCACTCCTCATAGCCTCTAAGGCGGGTCCACCAGAATCTGAAGACAGGCCCGCCTGCAAGACCATGACCAATGTTGGGGTCCCCCTAGCCAAGGCGCCAAGGGGGAGACTCTGGGCTGAAACCAGAAGCCCCGATAAATCCCCCTCGGGCTCGGCCGAGGACACCCGAGAACCGAAACCCCTGGAAGGAACAGAAAAGGTTGGAGCTGAAGACGGCGCCAACAGACTAGCAGTGGGTCTCGGAACCAACTCCGGAACCTCACCTGACTCTGCGAACCCAGTCTCAGACACCAGGGTCGTTGGAGGAAGAAGAAACCGAATCTAAATGGTTGGCTCCGGCCACTGGGCTGGAGCTGAAAATAATTTAGATTAGACAGGTGACTGGAGGAGCCTCTGGACCACCCTATCTAAATCTGAAAGCCTGGAGGACCTGGAGGAAACAGATGGGGGGGGGGTGAAAAACTCTTTCAACCGGCTCCGAGGCAATGCTGGAATGTCGACTCCTAATCGTCTACAGAAGGATCGGAGCCAAGGAAGACTCTATTAGAACAGAGACCCCCTTCGGCGTCAACGGTTCAGGAGCCGAAGAAACCGACCCTGGAGCCGAAACACTCACCTGTGGCTCCGAGACCAATGAAGCAGAGGAAGGAGACAGAGACTTAGATCTTCTCTCCTGCGGCTCCGAGACCATTGGAGCCGAGGAAGAAGACCCAGACATAGATCCTCTATCCTGCGGCTCCGAGATCAGTGAAGCCGAGGAAGAGGACAAACACTTAGTTCTTTTTTCAGGTGGCTCCGACGAACTTGTCGGAGCCGAAGACATCTTTTTCTTAGATTTCGAAGAGGGAGAAGAAGATAGCTTCCTCAAAGGCTGGTTTTAATAAACCTTTCAAGATCAACTTATTTTTCCTCTCCTGGAGTACACGACAGGAAAAGGCATGGCAAACACTGCAAGATTCTTGCAAGTGTTTAGCCCCTAAGCAATAAACACAGATGGCATGGCCATCTGTTAATGACATTTTGTAGCCACATTTCAAACATTTTTTAAAGCCTGTTGGCTTATGCTCTTTTTCTTTGCCAGACATATCCCACAAAGCACTCGAAACACAAGGAAGGGAAGGGAGGGAAGAGCTCTAACTAAAACGCTAGACAAGAAATAGGGCAAAGGGCCTCTAACTCAAACGGGCCTAGCCCGCCAAACAGAAGGAATCACACAACACCAAAAACAAACACAGCCAATCACAAGGTAGTACAGACGAAGACAGCTATTAAAATAGCTGTTTGGTTATAAAATTTTTAAGCCAAGAGCAAAAATGACCCAAAAAGGCCAAAAAAAAAAGGGTACTTAGCCACAGCCAAGTCGAGACTATGTCATTACTTCAGAAGCGGCAAACGAGATCTGGGGGTTTGGGTGTGGTGCATCCTGCGATAAGGGGGTTGGCCCAGCCAATGACAGACTTCATGCTAGTGTATCGGCCGAGTCGGAGCAGAGAGCCCATCAGTTATGAATGTAGGCAAGATAGGATCGCATTACATCTCTATAATAAAAGGAAAGAATTGCTGTCCGGGACCAAGGAGCAGTAGGTGCCAAGTTGGAAGCAATCTCTGTCTAAATAAGCAAATAAGGTCACTGGTGAAATCCTCTAAGGCTAACTTGGAGTCCAAACTGGCCATATCCACCAAGGACAATCACAAGGCTTTCTTCACATACCTCCACAATCTCAAGGTAACTCCCAAATTTGTTCCGAATTGGTGGTCAAGAATACCATATACACAAATACCACAGATATAGCCAACCTGCTGGCAGACAAGTTCAGTGAAAACTTTACCCCCCCCCCCCCATCAGTAAACCAGAAGGGGACTCTGCTTCTTAGCTTCTTATTCTTCTGATGATAAAGCAAATGGGGAGACATTGCCAGTGAAACCTTTTCCACTTTTCCAAAGGAAAATGCTTGAGAGACCGAGAAAAGCATAGGAGTTGGCCAGAAGAATCAACAGTACTGTGAACTGAATTGGAAAATGGATTTGGGAGATGAACAGGAAGAAAACCAGAAACATGGAAATTAGTGAATAAATGTGAAACTGCAACGCATCACATATGTGAAATATGGCTGGCTGTGTAAGAATAAGTGGAAAGAGTACATCTTTGTTGACTTTTAAACTTGTGGGACACTTAAAGGCAATTGCCTCACTTCATGTCATTAAATGTCTGGAAGGAATCTAAGGGTGGGGAAGCGAAAGAAAATAGGAATTATGTAAAACAATTTTTGTTCTTAACAGTATTTCTATGAAACTTTTCATTATGTAAATTACATATTTTATAGTAAAGAATGTTTAGTTCTTGTATGTGATAAAATGATTAAAGTAAAAACAGATAAGTCTTCTTCCTCCTCTTTCTTGGTATTAAATGTAGGCATTATAGTGCAAAAAAAAAAAAAAAAGAGAAGAAAAGCTGGACAAAAGCATGTTAAGATAGTAATCTATCCTTGGGTTGCTGAGGTGTAAACATGCACAGATAACAATATATGTAGAGCTGATACGTTTTCTCTTATTTTTGCACAGATGAATGTCTAGATTACGACCCCTGGCTTAATCAAACACACTTTTAGTGGAAACAAGTAAATATGAGAACAGTGAATACAATGAAAAGTTTTCCTTTAGTGATAAATGCTTCATTTGTCTTTCAAGATGTAGCAGAGGACTACATTTTTCTTTTTCCTCCTATGCTTCTAAGGAGGCAAGTTGATAACAGGACAATAAAATATACAATACTGGTTTCTTCAAGGCTAAAAGTTAATGATTTCTGAAACAATACAAACAGAAAGCCGCAAAACAGATGAACCAGAATGGCTTCAGTGGTGAAAAAACGATCCACTAGGCGTACAATATGTAACAAAGCAATTTATTTACCACACACAGAGGAAAAAATAAAATTAATAAATAAATAATAGTAATCCAAATGAGTCAAATCCAAGCGCTTTCATCTCCTGTGTAGGAGACTTTTTCAAGAAGAGAGCATGCCCAACAACTGAAAAACTTTTACACCATCATTAATTAAGTTTCAAAACAAAAGCACCAATAATTTTCTGTTTTCACTAATTGAATCCTTTGGTGTAGGGTGTGACAGTTAAAAAAAAATGTATGATACCAACATATTTGCTTAATGTTGGCAATGAACTTTTATTAATTTTGTGCATTCTGACCCTCTAAAATGAATTTTATTGTGCATACAAGTTATATACATGCCCACATATTTTAGCTTTTACTCATACATACATTATTCATTTATACATTCATAAATGTTCGTGAATAGGTTACACAAGCATGTGCATATATATATGCACTTGTAAAACCTAACACAAGTATATTAGTTATATACCTTTTAATATATATTTTTACTTTCTAATTTCATGACAACTGACTGTAATGCACAAACTGTATACACACACATGTTTTTTTACCATTTGTGTTGGTTTGACTCATGGGAAAACTGCATATTTTATTGCACATTTCATTGTGTTATACCTTTAACTATCACACCCTACACCAAAGGATTCAATTAGTGAAAACAGAAAATGATTGGTGCTTTTGTTTTGAAAATTAATGATGGTATAAAAGTTTTTCAGTTGTGCATGCTCTGTTCTTGAAAAAGTCTCCTAACAGGAGATGAAAACACTTGGATTTGACTCATTTAGATTAATAGTATTTATTTATTTATTTATTATTCCCTCTGTGTGTTGTTAATAAATTGCTTTGTTACATATTATACGCCTAGTGGATCGTTTTTTCACCACTAAAGCCATTCTGGTTCATCTGATTTCTGAAACAACACAAGTTGTTTTCACATCTGGGGGGTAGTAATGATAGGGAACAGACACCAAGCAGTTGAAGTACAAGCACAGGCAATAACATGTGCCTTAGCATGGATAACCTCAATTTCCGGTTAATTAGGGACTGTATTAGCTATTTGGCAAAAATGCTCATGTTAGGAGGATTAAACTTCATTATTTGAAGATGTACATAATTACATGTGTTTAGATTGGTATATCTGCATATTGACGATCACATATGATTAACCGGCCACATCGAATCGTTTCCACGAAACCAGAACCACGAAACTTTTAAAATGTCAAATGTCGAATTTCGACATTTCCAGCTGTGCCACGCCTCCACACCAGTGCTACCATGGGTCAAAAAAGGGGCGAGATATTTCCGTTCAGATATGTGGTGTTTGACGTTTTGGACAGTCACACTTTGGTATTCGAGGAAGCGGGGTCGACCATAATGTGATCGGCATTATGAAGGTAAAGTGTTTAGATTAGGTGAGCAGGTACTGGGGGTCTGGGGTTTTTTGTTTGTGGATTTTTATTGAAACAAGGGGTCTTGTGAAATGTGACATGGGCTCCAATGTTGATGACAGAGAAAATAGAACTGTATAAAGGATTAACCTGCCAACCATTAATGGGGTGCATACATCTCCAAAGCTGGAAACAGATATTTCAAAAAGCCGCTATATACAATAGGTGAAAATAATGACTTTTTACAGCAATGGCAACACTTCCATATTATCTTGAAATGTGAATGGTCTCACAGGTACAGACAAAAAGGAAAGAACACTTAATTATATTAAGAAATGCAGAGTGCAAATAGCAATGCTACAGAAGGCACATTTGGATGACGCATGCCAAAGGGGGCACTGTACTCAATGATGGGTCTAACAAAGGGCAGAGTAGAGTGGTAGTTCAACTTCACTGGACCTAAATGCCATACCCTTGCTTATGAGTTGGGTGACATAGAATTACCTTTTTACTCTCTTGGTGATGTGTTGGTCAAAGGCCAAATTATTGTCTACATATGTTCCCAGATCTCCAACTATCTGTCAACTCTTAGGGGTAATTTTATCTATGGAGTAATTAGCATGGGTGGATGATTTCCCAAAGGGCACTATAATGCACTGCTTCACAGTGAGTTTTAATATGTGGCCTTGGCACCAGTCATTTATTTGTGTTAGACCCTCTTGCAGGGTGCTGGTGTTGTGGGGGGAATCTAGAAGAACTCCCAATTTACAGTCATCTGCAGATTTGGTGAGCCAGCAGCCTTTGAAATTAGCCATTCCTTCCTAGAAGTAGATGCAAAACAGGAGAGGGCCCAACATGGAGCCCTGGGGTACTCCGCTGGTGACAGATTTCCTAGTGGAGGTAGTCTCACCAATCCTGACTTCTTGGGTCCTATCTGTTAGTCAGTCAGCAATCTGATGAGTTACGTATGGAATTATGAATAGCTCTGAGAGTCTGTCAACAATACCGGAGTGGGGTATTGTACTGAATACCTTGGCCAGATTAAGGTAGGGAGTATTCACAATTTTCCCCTCATTCATAACCTTGATGACCCTTCTTGAAGTCTACAAGGATGATTAGGCATGCCCTTCCCTTAAAGCCAAACTGGGATGGGGCCAGTGCCTGTAGGTTGCCAATGTCCTTGTTGACAATTTCCATGATAATCTGATGATCACCTTAATGGTGATCTAGAGAGAAACAATGCACGAAAAATACCATTGTTGTTGTGGGCTTTTATACAGATAAAGCATTTAGCAGAGTAAGCTAGGAATTTATCAGTAGGCAATGGAAGCATTTGCATTTCCCTGACACAATAATAAAGGTTAATTACAAGAATGTATGAGGGCTCAAATGCAAAAATCAAAGTAGAAGTGTTGCTCTCTGATAAGTTGTGTCTCATAGGGGATCCAGGCAAAGTATCCTCTTTTTCCTACGTTATGTGCATCATATTTAGAACCACTGGCAAAGAAATTAAGGGATTCAAATTCAAGGATATAAATGGTATGGGTAATCAAGAAAAAATGGCTTTATTTGCAGATATTCTTTTATACCTGATACCAGAAAAGGACATTTTAATATTTGTGGATCATTCTAAAACAGTTTCAAGTCTTTTCAGGATACAAAATTAATGAAACTAAAACAAAGGCAATAACTATAAACTATGTACCCATATATGAATTGGTTCAGTAATACTCATCTTTATGGGGGTCATGATAAAATGAAGTACTTAGGAGTATGGATTAAAAAGGATTCAGTCGTGGCTGCAAAGTATATGTGGGAAGAGACTAAAGAAAGGACAATACAAAAACTGAGAAATTGGAAGCTATTTTGTGGATATGGATAGCAAGAAGCAAGCAGTGGAAATGTTTTTAGCCCCTTTAGTTTTATACACATGCCAGGCATATTTGTATCAAGCAAAGAAGTTGTGGACAGCAATTAATAAAGAGATGAAGTATTTTATCTGTGAGGGGAAGAGTAGAGTGGGATAAGTTGATCCTTCCAATAGCACAAGGTGGTTTGGAATTACCTGATTTGAAGACGTACTTCAGAGCTACACAGTTAAGGCTCCTATGCATATCACAAGCAGAAAGCTATAATTCAAAGTGGAAAGGAATGTTGATGAAACCGAAGGGAATCTCAAGAAACAAGGACAGATTATGATTTTGTATGCAGATCCTTGAGAATAACAGCCATACAAATTATATTCATGAAATAACAGAAAGCATTCGAAGAACTAAGTCAATACTGGAACAGAGGAAAGGATTTTCCACCAGTAGGGATTACTGCAATTAGAGGTACACAGAATAGATAAGAGAGGGCTGGAATTTACTGGAGAAAAATAGCAAAGAAAACCAAGGTATTGGGAGCAAATATTTACAGAGGGAAAGGTAACAGAATGAGAAGAGACCAAAGAAATCACTTGGACTGCAGGCTAGAGACTGCCTTCCCCCATCAAGGATTGATATCTGAGTTCAAGCACAGGCATTAATTCCATTCTAGCTTGTCAAAATATACCAAAATACTTGTTCCCATAGTAAGTGTCCCAGTTGTTCTTAAAATATCTAAACTAGTAATTGCTTTAATGCAATTTGGTAATCTGTTGTATGCATCAGCTGCTCTCTCTGAGAACCAATTAGTACACCTCTCCTTCCTATAGAATCTTCTATACAAGTTATCTGATGACTTTCAACTACTTTTTGATAACCTCACGTTCCCAGAGGTAGTTGTCTCTCAATGCCCTATATACCTAAATAAGATCTCCTCCTAGATATCTATAAGACTGTACATGTTCAAATATTTTAGTCTTTGGATGTCGTTGGTATATTTCTGCTGTACTCTTTCCAGTTTACTCATGCTTGTTTTCTTATAAGGTTTCTATATTCTTATTCCATACTCAAGTTCGGGTCTAAGGTAACTAAAACAATGACTTCATCATTTCTCATTTCCTAGACTGTAAAAATCGGTTTATACAACCTATAGTTCTATAAAAAAAAGTTATGTACTCACCATAATGTTCCATCCGAGTGGTCTATCTTCATTTATCCTTGACCAATGGATTCAGTTCAGAGAATCGAAACAGTCTCTGACATTTCTACAGCTTGTCCAGGCCAAAACTTCTTGAACTTCAACCCTACCCACAGTACATCTCCCGTAACTACCTCAGATCAAGTTTCCAAATAATAACTAAACAGACAAAGAACAGGAGGCCTGATGAAAACCAGGTCTATATTGTAAGCATGAAAAGACAAAACCGCAAACGCTCACATGCGCTAAAATGCCGGTAATTGAACTTGGTATTATGGGGACTGCACCCCCCCCCACACACACACACACACACACCCCTGCTAACTATATATTCCAACTCGGAGGTTGCACTACAGTGAGGAAAGGGCAAATATCCCACTCCTCACTAACATGACCCCACAATCACACTTTCGATTCCCGGCATTTTCGCTCATGTGAGCGTTCGCGGTTTTATCTTTTCATGCTTGTAACATAAACCCATGAAAACCATATCTGCTATATAAAACTAGTCAAACATGGAAGTATGTGTGCTATCCATTCCACCAAGGGGCATTAAAAAGAACACGGGAAGGAGTGAGAAGTCAATGATAAAGATGGACAACTCAGATGGAACATTATGGTGAGCAAATAAACTTCTTTATCTGAAGTTGTCAGTCTTCATTTTATCCTTGAATCCTTGACCAATGGAACAGAGTCCACAGCTACCTTAGATCTTGGGTGGAGTCAAGGAAGGACATTCCTGAGCACCACTGAAAAAAGGACACCTTCCCTTGGAGACCAGGTTCAGTTTGCAAGGAAGAATAAAGGGATGAGGGGAAGCCCAAGTTGCTGCTGCAGAAATGTCATCCATGGAAGCTTGAGAATGAAAAAATGCTGATGTAGTCATAGATGTTGTGAAGTGAGCCTCTACCAGTCTAGGCAAATCAGTTTTATTTTTGCCATAAAGGCTATACAGTCTATTAGCTATCTGGCCAAGGTTACTTTGCTGACTGGTTTGCCACTTTTGGTACTTGAACAAGAAACAACTGGTCTGATTTTCTAAAAAACTTTTGTTCTGTGCAGGTAAAAATGTAACCGTCAGTGAACATCCAGAAAAACTGGGAAAGAATACTGAAAGATTAACAGACTGATTAATATTACTGTCAAATACTACTTTAGGACGAAAGGAGGGATTTGTTCTTAAGGCACCTCTTTCTTTATGAAAAATCAAGTATGATGGCTTGAATTTCTGAAATCCTCCTGGGAGAAGTTATTGCTACAAGGAATAAGGTCTCCCAAGATAAATATTTAAGGTCACTTTCAGCCGAAAGTTCAAACTGAGGCTGAACAATGGACTTAAATACTAGAGTAAGATCCCAGAGAGGAACATGAACCTTAAAAGGGGTTTTAACAAGAGAGTCCCTTTTAAAAATGCTTTGCATAAGTTATGAGAAGCTAGGGAACTATCCCCAAAAAACATTATGAAAGTTCGAAATCTTTGCCAGTTGAACTTTAATAGTAGGAGAGGCTCTTGCATCAAAAAGAGAGGATAAGAATTCAAAAATCTTTTCGTCGGGCATCTTTCACAGGACCAAAAGGTAAATCTCCTCTACTTACTCAGAGTTTACAGGTGGATGGGCTTATGAGAGGATAGCAAAATTCTGTATACTGGAGAAGGAACGTTAACTTGCCTGGCAATTACCATAACTGGAGGAACCATGCTGTCAGCCTCAGTTTCTGGAGGTTTGGGTGAATCAAGTTCTCTGAATAAGATAGGTCTGGAGTTGGATCCAAAGTCCAAGGTTCTTTTATCAAGTAAGGCCAGAGAAAGGGAAACCATATTTATCAAGGCCAATAAGGGTCAAGAAGGATTTCTCTGTTTTTCAACCTTAGGGCTTTCTCAAGGAAGTCTAGGGTGCCAGTTGTGTAAAACAGAGTCACTAGGTGACTCCCCTGTTGGGGTGTTGGGAGGGATTAGGGCGAAAGAGTTGCTGCACGTCTTGTTCAGAGACTTGGAGAACAGGTTGCAGCAAGGCTGTCAACATCGGTGAAAAATCATTTCCATCACTGTCGGACTGAGGGACCACTTGTGAGGTAGAACAGACCTGCTCAGTTTGTCTGATTACAAGGGAGCTCCCTGGAATGTGTGTTGCTATCAAATATCAGATGGAAGAAATCGCTCATTGTCACATGCCGAGTGCTTCCCGACACAGAGGGGAAGACTTGGTTCCCCCTGTTTGTTGATGTACTAAACTACAGACATGCTGTCTGTTTGAATCGCAATAGTTCCTAGAGAGAAGACAGCTTAAAAAGCTTGTAATGCTAAAAGCACTGCCCTCATTTCTAGGATGCTGATATGCAAACTGGCCTCGATGGGACACCAAGTGCCTTGGACAGTCTTGCCCAGATAATGCCCCCACCCCATCTGGGAAGCATCTGTGGTCACTATGGCATTGGGCTGCTGTGGGACACAGAGGCGGCCTAGAGGATTATCCTGAGTATATCCACCAAGCGAGATCTTTTCTGCAAAGACTGGCAATTAAAATCCGATCTGACATAGGCTGATAAAGAACTGACCACTGAGATCCAAGCAGCCATTGAAGAATTCACATGTGAACTCTTGCCAGGTGAATTAGAGTTACTGATACTGACAATGAACCTAGGGCTTGTAATACAACATTGGAAGTTGCGCCCTAATTATTTGTAATCTTATTGGTGGAAGGGAGGCAATAAACATTCTCATTTTTAGTACTGCTCCTATGAAATCTAAACTTTGAGTTGGAATAAGTTCATTTTTTTCTTAACTTACAGTAATTCCTAGGTTGAAACAAGTCTGTAGAACTTAATCTCTTGCTAGTATCAACAAATGCCTGGTCAGAGCGGTAATGAGCCAGTTTGTCCAGATATGGAAACGCCTGGAATCCTTGCAGTCTCAAGTGAGCTGCTACTACTGCCATGCATTTGGTAAACACCCTGAGGGCTGTGGTGAGACCAAAGGGCATACCTCTGAACTGAGACATACTACCTCCAAGGCTGAAGCTGAGGAACCATCTAGAACAATTGTCCATTTTTATGTGGTAATAAGCATCCTGAAGGTCTAGCGAGCACACCCAGTTGTCCTTTTCTCCAGAAAAAGGAGAATGGACTGTAATGTGACCATCCTGAATTTTATTTGTTGAACAGATTTGTTCAATAAGCTGAAATCCAAAACTGGTCTCCAGTCCCTGCTTTTATGGCACTAAAAAGAATCTTGAGTATATTCCGGACTCTAACTGGTCTGGTAGGACTTCCTGGATGAGACTTTTTTTTTTTTTTAGCGGTCTTTGGATCTCTAGGACTGCTGGTTCCCTCTGAGTGGAACATCAGGGATTCTTTTGGAAATAGGTGGGGAAAGAGAAAGGGGAAGACATAGCCTCTGGATATAACCCTCTGCACTCAAGTATCTGATGTGATTTCTAGCCAGGCTAGCCAGGCAAAACACAAAATGGGCTGGAATCTAAACATCTGCACAATGCTCTATACATGCACAATATAACCTGCACTAACTTTAACAAGTTTATCTTTTTTGTGATAGACAAGTTGCTACCATGTGAAAGGGGAGGGGATGACAAATCAAAAGTAGAAATTATGGAGAAAAAATGGCAAATTAGGCTTGATACCACATCCCCCCAGGCTTGAATGACAACATTGCAGTTTTACCCAATTTAAAAGAAAGGGCAAGGGTTATTTAAAGTAATTAATTAACTGCATTTTATTTCTTGACATTTCAATAACACATCTATTATACATATACAATATATATGTTTTTTAATCATATGGTTATACAAGCTGTAAAAGTGTTGTTTTGTGTTTTCTGGAGAAAACTGAAGGATATAATTACCTTTATTAACTGTGTGTGTTTATTAAAAAAAAAAAAAAAAATTCAGTGGAAGTGGGTGGAGAAAAGTTGCACAATTATGGGGATGCTAGCATCCCCTGCGGGAATGCAGATGCAAATCCTGCCCTGGTTTTGGAGAAAGTAGCGCTTGGTGAAAGTGTGGATAGTTGTGACAAGTAGCAGCTTCCAGAATTTCCTTGGTAGGAACCCCCCCTCAGAAAGGCTGTGGAGGTAGAGGCTGTTCTTGTGGAATGGATCTGACAGTTTTGGGAGGACATTTTCCATGGAAGGTATAGCAGAAATGTATACAATGAGAGATCCATTTGGAAATGGTCTGCTTTGTAATGGGTTTCACTCTGCCTCAGGGGCGAATGAAACCAGGAGATGGTCAGTTTTCCTGATTGATTTGGTCCTATCAATGTAAAATCTCAACTGTCTGTGCAGATCCAATGTATGCAGAATTCTCTCCCCCCCTCTATTTGTTGGTTTAGGAAAGAAGGTAAGTACGTGTATGGTCTGGTTTAGGGTCACCTCAGAGACCACCTTGGGCATGAAGTAGGGGTTGGTTCTTAGAGAGACCCTGTCCGTGTGGAAGATGATGAAAGGCTTAGTGGGCATGACAGCCTAGAGCTCAGATACCCTCCCTAGCAGGAGTGATGGCTAGCAAAAGGGCAGTCTTCCAAGAGAGGTATCTGAGGTCTGCTGAGGGAGCTGGGTCGAAAGGGGGGAGAGTCAGCTTTTCCAGGACAAAGTTTAGATCCCAGGCTGGCGCAGGTTGTCTTCTTGGTGGTCTGATGTGAGCCACATCTCTGAGGAACTGCTTCAAGAGGTGTTGGGAGAATAAAGGCTGTTCCGCTTGGACATAGGCGGAGATGGCCGAGACAGTCAAGACAGGAGTCTTGATAGAGGAGTAAGATAAACCCTTATGGAGGAGCTCTGTTAGGTAGTCTAGAACCAGGATTAAAGACTCTTTTACAGCTGGTGGTGTTCCTAGTAGAGCACTAGCAGGTGAATCTCTTCCATTTACAGGAATAAGGTTTAATGGTGCTGGGTCTGCGAGCCTCCTTAATAATGTCCAACACCTGATTGCTGAGGGCTGCATTGTTAACTGTCTTGAGGAATCTGCCATGCTGTTAACTTGAGTGGGGCAAGGCCTGGATGCAGGAGCTTCCCTCCCTGCTGAGTGAGACGGTCTGTGGTGGAAGGCAGGGTAAAGGGAGGGTGCATGTTCATGCTGAGGAGCATGGGGTACCAGTGCTACCTTGGTCAATCTGGGGCAATCAGGATAGCCCTTGGTCCTTCTCTGATCTGGAGTAGAACCTTAGATATCACAGGAAGTGTGGGAAAGGCATACACAAACAGGCTGCCGCAGTGGAAGGAGAGGGCGTCCATCCTCCAAGCTTCTGTGTGAAAAGTACAGTTTTGTACCTACCATAAATGTAGATGTTCGAGGATCCCCATTGCTGCAGTCCTTACTATTGGGGTATAGTCCGCGTCCAGTCGGCCCGAATACCAGAGTAGACTGACGCCAGTACGCCAGGGTACTAATGCGCATGACCGACGTCATATCCTCAGTCTTTTCTTGCCCCAGATGTCAGAAGACCCTAAAAAGACAAGGCCCAAAATACCTGCACCAAAAATATGTACAATATATACAAGAATATATACAAAATATAAGCATGTAACCTCACCTACACAACCACCCCTAAACACAGAGGGAAGGAGGGGTAAATTGGACTGCAGCAATGGGGATCCTCGAACATCTACATTTATGGTAGGTACAAAACTGTACTATGTTCTTCGTTCCCCATTGCTGCAGTCCTTACTATTGGGTAGAATCCCAAAGCAGAGGTAAGGGAGGCTGGCAAATCATAAAGAAGCAGGAGCTGACAACATGCCTTGCAAAACAGCTGTGGCAAAACCAGCCCTAGACTTAGAGTAGATAGGAAGGTGATAATGCTTAGAGAAAGTATGCACTGAACTCCAAGTAGCTGCTTCCAAAATATCCTTAGTTGCCACCCCTTAGAAATGCTGTTGAAGTGGCAGTAGCCCTAGTGGAATGAGGCCTAATCCCAGCTGGAATCTCCTTGCCATGATGGGAATAACAAAATGCAATGCAAAAGCCAATCCACCTAGAAATAGTTTGTTTTGACACAGGCTTGCCCTGTGAACTCAAAGCAAAGAAACAAACAACTGCTGAGACTGCCTGAAATCCTTAGTCCTGCTTAAATAATAACGCAATTGCCTGTGTACATCTAAAGTGTGCAAAATCTTTTCCCCTTTATTTTGGGGTCTGCATAAAAGTAGGCAAATGAATAGTTTGGTTTAAAGCCACACTAGAAACCACCTTAGGCATAAAGGAAGGATTAGTACGTAATGATACCCTATCCTTATGGAAAATCAAAATGGCTCTACTGCCATAAGGGCCTGCAACTCAGACACCCTTCTTGCAGAAGTAATAGCCAACAGAAAAGCAGTCTTCCATGACAAGTATTTCAATTCAGCAGTAGCCGCAGGCTCAAAAGGTTGTAGAGTAAGTTTTTCCAACACAAAATTGAGATCCCAAGCAGGAGTAGGAGCTCTACGTGGGGGTCTTATATTCTTTGCACCTCTAAGAAACTGCTTGAACCAAGGATGCGAAAACAATGGTGGGTCACAATCATAGTGAGCTGAAATTGCTGCAGCATGAATCTTAATGGAAGAGAAGGACAAACCTTTGTCCAATAACTCAGTAAGATATTGAAGAGCCACACTCAAATTAGGCTCAGAAACCTGCAAATTCTTTGCTGTACTCCAAAATAAAAATCTCTTCCATTTTACACTTTCCTTGTACTAGGTCTTCTAGCTTCCATAATCACATTTAAAACTTGTTGAGGAAGTTGAGACCTGCTGTGTTTCAACACAGAATATGCCAGGCTGTTAGATGAAGAGAGTGAAGCTTGACATTGAGCAGATGACCATCCTTCTGAGATAACAGATGAGGAATCAGAGGTAAAGGCCATGGAGGCTTCCTTACCAGACTCCCTAGTAGTGGGTACCAGTGTTGCCGAGGCCAATCTGGAGCTATCAAAATCATCCTTGGCCTGTCTTGTCTGACCTTTAATAGTACCTTTGGAAGAAGAGGCAGAGGAGGAAAGGCATACACATGAAGGTTTTTCCAACTGAAAGACAGAGCATCCACTTTCCAAGCTGTGTGATGAAACCCCTTTGTGCAATACTGTGGCAGCTGGTGGTTTAGTGGAGAAGCGAACAGATCTATGTCTGGAGTTCCCCATGACACTGTCAATTTTTGAAATACATGAAGATCCAGTTTCCACTCGTGGGGATCCATGATTTGTCTGCTTAACACATCTGCTAAGGAGTTCTGTGCTCCAGAAACCTTGCCTGAAGAGTTAGTTGCAAGCTTAGCGCAGTCTCCCATAATATCATTGCTTGCCTGCATAGAGGATAAGAATGTGTTCCCTTGCTTGTTGATGTACCACATGACAGTTGTGTTGTCTGTTAGAATCAACACCTGCCCTGGAAGAAGTAACTCCTTGAAAGCCATTAATGCAAACTGGACTGCTAACATCTCCTTCATGTTGATATGTAGATGCTGTAGTCTGGCAGGCCACTTGTCTTGTATCCACTTTCCATTTAGATGAGCTCGCCATGCAATGTCCGAGGCATCTGTCGTTAAAATCTGACTCGCCTCTGGCCGGGTCACAGAGTCCCTTGTTTAGGTGACATTCCTGAGCCCACCACAAAAATTCTTTTGAAGGCAAGGTATTATTTGAATGACAGTGTCCAAATCCTGGCAGTGCTGTGTCCATACATTTTTGAGATACCATTGTAGCTTCCTCATATGCAGTTTGGCATTGGGAAGCACCAGAATACAAGATGCCATGAACCCTAATGCTTGAAGGACTGTCCTTGCAGTCAGCACGGACTGATGAGATAGTTGATGGAAGTAAAGTGACAGACTCTTTTGTTTGTCCGGGGTTAAAAGGCCATCTGGGCTGCTGTATTCAGTCTCACACCCAGAAAGCACATGTCTTGAGAGGGTACTAGACTGGACTTTATTTCGCTCACAGAATACCCTAGGCATCTTAGCACTGCTATAACATATTCCAGATGCTGTAGAAGGTCTTCCTTTTCTTGAGCCAGAATCAGGCAGTCGTCCAAGTAAGGATAGATTTGAATTCCTTGAAGCCTGAAGTAAGCTATCACTGGAGCCAGAACCTTTGTGAATACTCTGGGCAGTAGATAAGCCAAAGGGCAATGCAGAGAACTGATAATGAGAATTTCCAGCTCGAAACCGTAGATACTTCCTGCAACTTAGCCTTATAGGCACATGAAGGTAAGCTTCCTTGAGATCTAAAGTTACCATCCAGTGATCTTTGCCCAGCAGAGGTAAAAGCTGTTGTAACGTCAACATCTTGAACTTGGGAATGTCCAGAAAAGTGTTGAGGAGAGATAAATCCAAAATTGGTCTCCACGTGTTCCCCTTCTTTGGTACTAGGAACAGGCGAGAAGAAAATCCTAGGCCCCTTTCTGATACAGGGACCGGCTGAATGGCCCCATCTGGAGTAACTGAGAAACTTGCTTGTGAGCCTCTTTCTTTGTGGAGGAGGAACGTCTGGCATGCCTTTGAAAGGGGCACTGTATGGAAATAAAATCTGTAACCGTGGTGAATGATATCCAACACCCATTTGTCTTGAGTAATTAAATCCCAATTTTCTTTGAAAAGAGACAGTCTTCCTCCCAAAGGAGCTGCCAGACGAGAATCTACTGGCAGCTGAAAAGACAGGTCATTGGGTCTGTTTACGAAAGGACTGACCCCTGCCCTCACCAGAAGTCTGGGCAGGTGAACTCCCTGTTCTAGGCCTAAAAGAACCTTGAGCCCTGCCCCTACCACGCCTAGACCTACCCCTAGACTGGGAATCATAAGCAGGATATGTCCACCCCTTAGCAGGCCAATTTCTACTAAACTGGCTGCACCTGCAAAAATCTTTAACAGTTTGCATAGACTTAGCTTTGTCCTCCATTTTCTTTAAAACTGCTTCCACAGGCGATCCAAACAACACATCAGACTGTAAAGGAGCATCCAAAATCCTTGTCTTAACATGCTCAGCTAAATTCTGATCCTTCAACCAGGCATGCGAAGAACAGAACTAGTAGCAGCCACCCTCGAGGAGGCCTGTACAGCATCAAAACCACATTGCAGAGAATGCTTACCCACTTGTTCAGACACATGAACCAAATCCAGCAACTCTTTACACTCAATACCTTCAAAGCATCCACCTTAGATTTTAATTGTGAAAGGAGATAATTCTGATATTTTAGCATGTGAAACTGACAATTCAACGCCTCATGGCTAGAGTGGAAGAAGTATACACTTTCTTTCCCCACCTATCCAAAGCCCTTGCCTCTTTATCAGTGGGAACAGGATTTTTAACCACAGAAGCCTTAACACCTTTAGGCCCTGAGAAATAGTTTCTGGGTCTAGGACTCTTAAACAAATACTTATGAGCTTCGGGCACCCTATAATACCTATCAGGCTTAACAGGAGCAGGAGGCAAAGAGTCAGGATTCAGGAAGCCTCTGCAAAACATCTTCCACCACATTCAACACAGGAGGAATAGCTAAGGGCCTATGCTGGGGTAAAACAAGAATTCCCTAAGCCTTTTCCTGAATCAGAGTAATCCTGGCCTTCCCATTTAAAGTGCTCCCTCATGGAATGCAGAGTCTCTGAAAATGAGAAATCCTCAGGAGGAGAAGCTGTAGGAGTGGAATCATCCACATCAGAATCAGAATAAGTAGGATACTCCTGCAAGTCTTCCGCAGAAGACTCTGAAGCCTCTGAACACTGTTCAAAACTATCAAACTCGGTTCCACCCTAGGCCTCTTATCAGGCGGGGCATAGAACCTCTAATCATAGTAATCAAATCTTCTGCCATTTTAAGCATATGTTTCTTAGGTACAGAACCCGAAATGCTAGGAGAAGCCCCCACTGAAGCTGAACTAGGCCTACCTCTCAAAGAAGTTTTGGCAACAGAAGGAGAGGCTCTAACTACCTTGGGAAGAGAGGGAAGAACAGTTACCTGAGAAGCCCCTCAGCCTGGCCTACCTCCTGAGAAGGCACATCCTGTAACAGTAAAGTTTCTGCCTGAGACTCCATGGAAACTCCTGGCAAAACCTCTGGCTCCACTGAGTTTTCTAAAGAACCGACGTCCAGGACTGCCGGTTCATCAACCCTAGGCTTCGCTGTTTTGTCCTTGCGCTTCTTGCCGGAGCATCCGACGGCATTTTATAATTGCAACGCTTCCCAAACACTAACCTGGCACAGTCTAACCTCCTCTTAATAGTGCGTTTGTTAAACCTAGCACAAGAGCGGCAACCAACAACGCCGTGCTCAGGCCCTAAACAAGGTATACACAAGGTATGGTAATCCCTATGAGGTATCTGTTTCACAAGAAATACAGTTATTCACTTTTTCTGACATCCGGTTAAATACTGAGGCAAGAAAAACCAAAATGTTCAGCCAACTCTGTTTCGGTCTGAAACTCGAAATATTTCAGAACGCCAACCTGCACTCGCAAAACTGCTTCTGCATCGGACCATGCGCCAAAAGATTGAGGATATGACGCCGGTCATGCGTATACTCTGGTAACTATACCCCAATAGTAAGGACTGCAGCAATGGGGAACGAAGAACATCTGTCTTGAGTAGAACTTGGCCATTTGACAGTTCTGGTGGCTTGCGAAAAGGTCAAGGTCTGGCTCCCCGCAGATGCGGATAATCTGTTTGACTGTCTCCCTGTGCAACTGCCACTCGTGGGGGTCCATGAATTGTCTGCTTCAGTGATATGCCAGGGTGTTTTTCTTCCCTTGGAGGTATTGAGCAAACAGATGCAGTCCTAGATTCGGTGCTGATTGCCAGATTTCCATGGCAAGACAACACAGGGGTTACAAATGAATGTCCCCCTGTCTGTTGATGTACCACATGACAGTGGTGTTGTCTGTCCTGATTAGTAGCACCCTTGGGGACAGATGCTCTTGAAAGGTTAGGACAGCTCTGTGCACTGCCAGCATTTCTTACACAATGATGTGTAGACCTAGAACTTCCTGTTCCCAAAAGGCCAGAGTTTGCAGAGTTCCAGTGTGGGCTCCCCAGGCAATGTTTGAGGCACCCGTGGTCAAGGTCTGCTTGTGTGGACGAATGACAAAAGAAAGTCCCCCATTTAAGCAGCAAGCCTGGGCCCACCAGAGGAGTTCCTTCTTTAAGCAAGGGTTTAGTGGTAGTTGGTGCTCCAGAAACTGGGAGTGTTGGAACCAGAGGTTCCTTAGGTACCACTGCAGTTTCTGCATAAGCAATCTGGCCAGGGGTACCAGCAGGATGCAGGAGGCCATGTATCCCAGGGCTTGTAATATTTGCCTGGCTGTAAGGTGGGTCTTTTGCGCCAGCTGGTAGAAGCAGGACTGCACAAAGGTCTGCTTTTGGGGGTGTGGGGGAGGCCACTTGCTTGGATGTGTCTAGCAGAGTGCCCAGGAAGGTAATCCTGCATTTATGTAGCAGCTGGGATTTTTCCATGTTCATGGTGAACCCAAGTGGGGTCAGTATAAGGAGAGATCATGTAGGAGCTTTTTCTTGGTTTCTGCCTGAATGAGGCAGTCGTCTAGATAAGGGTAAATGTGTATGGCTCTATGTCTGCAATGACTGGATCCAAACACTTTGTAAAGACTCTGGGAGAAGTGGATAAGCCAAAGGGCAGAGCAGAGAATTGAAAGTGTTGGGACCCTGCTCTGTACCTTGGGTAACTTCTGCAGGACTCTCTAATAGGAATATGCGGGTATGCATCCTTCAGGTCTAGGGTCACTAGCCAGGCTTGTGGTAGAAGCATAGGCAGTAGTTTCTGTAATGTCAAAATTTTGAATTTTGGAACCAGAGGGAACAGATTCAGGGTAGAGAGATCTAAGAGAGGGCGCCATGTGCCCTCTTTTCTGGGAACCATGAACAGCCTTGAGTAAAAACCCTTCCCGGTCTGTTCCTTGGGCACAGGTTCTGCAGCACCCTGGGCGTAAAGTTTTTGGATCTGGTAAATAGCTTCTGCTGTCTGGTTTGCTGGGACATCTGGGCAACCTGATGATCTTGTTTTTTCTTTGAAATACAGTCTGTACTCTCTGGTACGAGAGGCATCTAAAAGCTTGGATTTTACCTGGTTGTTCCCTTAACCAGGCGTGCCTTCTGATAACTGATCCTGTTGCTGCAGCCCTGGTAGAGGTTTCCAAGGCATCACAACCACAATTGTCTGGAATGATTTGCTACCAATGAGGTCTGTTACTTCTATGGTAGTGCTACTGTCAGGCAAGGCAGATATTTTCTGTTTAATCAGTTTGAGCACATTCTGCTGGAATTTGATCATATGAAATTGACAGTTTAAAGCCGTAATGGCTAAAGTGGCTGAGGTTTAAACCTTTTACCCATCCTGTCTAGAGCTATGTTTTGTCTGTTGGGATGGGGTTTTTAGAAGTACTTGCTCTAGCTCCCTTAGGGCCCTGAGTAATTACTTCAGGGTCTATAGTAGCGTTTTTAAATAGGTATTTGTGAGAGTCTTCCACCCTGCAGTACTTATCAGGCATTCTGGGTGCTGGAGGGAGAGTCTGGAGATGGGGCTGATTCTAGAGAAACATCCTCTACTACATCCAGGAAAGGAGGAATGGCCAGAGGCTTATGCTGAGGCAGATCTAGATATTCCCTGAGACTCTTTTTAGACTGGGAGTAGTCCTGGACCTCCCATGAAAATGTTCTTTGAGAGTGTTTAGAGTTTCGCCAAAAGAAAGCTCCTCAGGGGGAGAGGCACTGGGGATGGGATCATCAGCATCAGAATCCTCGAATGCTGCTAAGGGCTGGTCTTCTAGGTCTGACTCCTCCAGATCGGAATCCACTGATTCAGTGTCTGTGAGGACCTCTGGGGGAGTGTCTCTTTCTTTTGGCTGGTATGGGAGGGGGAGGATGACTACCCCTGATCAGAGTCATCAGGTCCTCTGCCATTCTGAGTAGTTGCTGTGACTTGAGGGACTGGCTGGCAAACAGGTCGGTGGCTGGGGCCCTGTGGAGGGATCTTTTTGGGGGTAGATTTTGGCTTGGGCCTAGCTGGTTCAGTAGCCTTAAACACAGAGTCAATTTGACCAGTGGCACTGCAGTCGGTCTAATCCTGACTTCAGATGTCAGTGGGGGCTCTGCGGAAGCCGGTGATTGCAAAGCTGCTCCGGACCCAACCTCATGAGGAACAAACGACATCTCGGCAGGAGGAGGTTGATCCGATGGTGTACTGGACTCCAAATAGGTCTCAGTAGAGGCCTGCAGCAGATCGTCGGCTGGTGTCAGGGACTGCGAAGGCGCCTCACTGAGTTCAGCCGTAACCTTGCTTTGAGAAAGGGTGGACGGTAGTCTGGTGTCAGAGGGCCTAACTTTTGGAGGCCTATCCTAGTCTTTTTTTCTTCCTAGGAAAGTCAGACACTGCCTGAGAGATCAATGCCATTTCACATTGCTGGAAATCCGGACTACAACGCCTAGTTACACTATCAGCTCTTCTTTTTGTAGTACGAGCATTAAAGTGGGCACAGAACCGACACCCTGGAACATCGTGGTCTGGGCCTAAACAGCATGCAGAGAGAATGGAAGTCTCGGTGGGGGATCTGCTTTCCACAACTGAAAAAAGAAGTTATGCCCTTACCATAACGTTCCATGTAGAGTGTTCATCTCGCCTTTGTTCTTGCACACGGGTTCGGAGCCGATCCTCGGCTCAGAGTCGGTCGAATTGCAAAGCTCTGAATCTCAGAGAAGCTTGAGACCAGCCCATATCCCACATTCCTCCCTGCCATTACTCAGATCTAGTTTGCAAACAAACCAGACCAAAGGATCCAACACCTGCAGTGTTAGAAGCATACAATCTCTACAACCATTCAGAGACACTCTCTCACCATAGCAATAACTAATGGTCTAAGCATATATCACATGACACACAGCAGCATATACCCCGCAAAGGGTCAAGACACGTCGATCAGACTCTAATCCAACCAGTTTACCCAAAAACATGGGGGGGAAAGGGAGGGAATGTAAGAACAAATGCGAGATGAACACTCTACATGGAACGTTATAGTAAGGACATAACTTCTTTATGTAAGAGTGTTCAATCTCGCCGTTTGTTCTTGCACACGGGTAGTGTCCCTAGCTCCGTGACCCCGAGTCACTCATGGAAGAACGTTCCTAAGCACAGTGGAACCAAATGATGTCCTATCCTTGGAGACCTTGTCCACTCTATAATGAGTGATGAAAGTATGTGGTTTAGACCACGTGGCTGCTGCGCAAATAGTGTCCAAAGGCAAGAAAGCCGCATGAGCTAAAGAAGTGGAAACGGATCTGGTAGATTGGGCCTTGGGTTTGGTTGGTAAGGATTGGTTTGATTTAGAGTATACAAATGTTATACAGTCAGCAAGCCATTTAGATAGTGTACATTTAGTAATTGCCATGCCCTTTTTATTGTCTGCAAAAGCGACGAAGAGCTGATCCGTTTTCCTGAAAGCTTTGGTCCTATCTAAATAAAATCTTAACTGCCTGTGAACATCCAACTTGTGCAACATATACTCCAGTTTGTTAGTATGGTTTTTGAAAAAGTTAGGGAGTTCTATAGACTGGTTAATATTCGTAACTGAACATACTTTTGGAAGGAAAGATGGATTTGTACGCAAAGAGACCCTGTCTGGATGGAATATCAAGTAAGGTTGTCTGACCGATGATGCTTGCAGCTCTGAGACTCTACGAGCTGAGGTCATGGCGGCGAGAAACAGCGTCTTCCATGATAAGAACTTTAGGAGTCATGACGAAGCAGGTTCAAAAGGTGGCAACATGAGTTGCGACAGCAGCAAATTCAGGCTCCATTGAAAGAAAGGTTTTGACAGGCGGTCTAAGATGGAAGGTTCCTTTCATAAAGGCTTTGCAAAGTCTGAGACATAATGGGAGAACCTCCCTCACCAATATGGAAGTTTGATATGGCCACCAACTGTACTCTTAGAGTGGAAGTAGAAGCCCCTTCGTGAAAAAGGATGGATAAGAACTCTAAAATTTTATGTAGAGGAGCTACCAAGGGATCTAAGTTTTGACTAGATGCCCAATATACAAAGCGTTTCCACTTACTCGTATAGAGCTTAGTAGTAGAAGCTTTATGAGAAGCAACCAGGATGTGTTGAACTGCCGGAGGGAGTAGATGAGACCTGGCTAGGCAGGGAAGCGGAGCAGCCAAGCTGCTAGTTTGAGGGACTGTAGAGACGGGTGAGGAACTCCCGACGAATGTGTCAGCAGATCTGGTACTGGGTCCAGAATCCATGGTTCCTCTATTTGATGAGCTCAAAGAAAGGGAAACCATATTTGACGAGGCCAGAATGGGGCTATGAGTATTATAGTCCTTTCCAGGTTCCTGGCTTTCTGTAGAAATCTGGGAATCAATGGAGTCAGTGGGAATGCATATAGGAGACCCGGGGGTCAAACGTGTATCAGTGCGCCCCTGGGGGCATCCCCTGGAGGGGGTAGAAGGGCAAAGTAGCTTCTGCATTTTGCATTCAACGGGGAAGCAAACAGATCGCAGCAAGGCTGGCCCCATTTGCAGAAGATCTTTTCCGCCGTCTGTGAATTGAGGGACCACTCGTGAGGTAACAGGATGGCTCTGCTCAACCTGTCCGCAATGACGTTGGATGACCCCGGGATGTGCATTGCTATCAGAAAGCGACCCGTGGACTCTGCCCATTGCCAAATTCTCATGGCCTCTCTGCATAACGGGTAAGACCTGGTTCCACCTTGTTTGTTTATGTACCAGACTACAGACATATTGTCTGTCTGAACTGCTACTGCTCCTAGAGGTAAGAGGGCTTGGAAGTGTTGCAACGCCAGGAACACCGCCCTCAACTCCAGAACATTTATATGTAGAGTGTACTCCATGCTGGACCATTCTCCTTGGACTGTTCTTCCCTGAAAAAGGCCCCACCACCCTATCAGGGAAGCGTCTGTGGTTATTGTGGCTGTTGGACTGGGTAGAACGGACGACCCACAGTGAAGTTCTGATCACGCACCCACCATGAGAGGACCCGTCTGCAAGATTCTGTTATCTTGATCTCGTGCGCTAGGGCTAGGTGTTGGAACGACCACTGCGCAAAGAGCAGCCATTGAAGAATCCTCATGTGTAACCTTCCCATAGAGACTGCAATTAGTGTGGCTGCCATCAGTCCCAACACATTTAACACCAGTTTGGCTGGGGCTTTCTTGCTGACTAGAAGAAGAAGGACCTGCTGTTTGAGCGTTGAAGCTCTTACTGGGGGGAGTTTCAGTAGTGTCGATCGTGTATTTAGATCTGCTCCGATGAAGGAAATACACTGTGAGGGCGATAAGCAAGACTTTTCGAAGTTTATGGATATCCCTAAGTGGGAACAAAGGCCGATTGTATAGTCTCTGGCTTGCAATAGGCGACACTCAGTGGTGGCGGTGAAGAGCCAGTCGTCCAGATAGGGAAACACCCGGAATCCTTGTTGTCTCAAGTGAGCCGCAACTACTGCCATGCATTTGGTGAATACCCTGGGGGCTGAGGTGAGTCCAAAGGGCAGAGCTCGAAACTGAAAGTGACTGGCCCCCAGCCGGAAACGCAGGTTATCTCTGGATGGTCTGGCCATTTTGATGTGGTAGTACGCGTCTTTGAGATCTATAGAGCACATCCAATCATCCTTCTGTAAGAATGGAAGGATCGATTGAAGCGTGACCATCTGGAACTTTTCCTTCTTCACGAAGTTGTTGAGATGGCTTAGAGCTAAGATCGGTCTCCAGTTCCCTCTCTTTCTTGGAACTAAAAAGAACCTTGAGTAAGTTCCGAATTCTGTTAGGTCCGCCGGGACTGGTTGGATGACTCTGTTTTCGAGCAGCTTTGAAATTTCTACAGCTGCTAGCTTTCGCAGACGGGGTGGCACGTCTGGAAATTTTCTTTGTAGAGGTGGTGTTGAAATAAAGGGGATTTTGTACCCTCTGGTTATAATGCTTTTTACCCAAGAATCTGAAGTAATGTTTAGCCAGGCCAGTGGGTATAAATCTAAGCGACCCCCGACTGCCTCCAGAGCAGGACAGCCGGGCCTCCCTTCAGGAGTGCCGGAAAGGCTTCCCAGGGACGGAATCCCTGTCGCCTTGGTTATGCGGACCCCTTCTGCTGCTGGGGTGGCGTCTTCCATTTCTACCCCCTCCTCTGCCTCTGGAGGGAGTATCACTCTGTGTGGTCTGGAAAGATCCCGGATTCTTACGGAACCACATTTTTCCGCCTCGTTGCCCTTTGGGGTACGGTCTAGTAGGAGCGGAAAAAGGGACCGACAGCAGACAGGGTCTTTCCCTCTTGCTCGCACTGAGTGAGAGTCTCCTTAACCTTGGGCCCGAAAAGTGTGGCACCATCAAAAGGGGCATTGGCAAAGGAAGACTTGAAGGCTTCCGCAAAGGAGCACAGCCACATCCATGATTGTCTTCAAAGAGCAATCGCTGAAGCTGCAGCTCTACTCGATCCCTCGGCTGCATACGAGATGAGCCTCATGGATGAGTTTACTATGGAGGTGAGGGTGTTAAGTTGTGCTGTTACCTTTTCTGAAACAGCAGCATCTGTGTTACCCTGGAGGGAATCTGTCAGCTCCTTGATGAGATCCCTCTGCAAACGTGTGAAATGGGTCAGGTAGTTTAGCGAACACATGGAAAAAGTCGCTGAACTAAAAATGCGCTTCTCATACCTGTCCATAGTCCTAGAATCCTTATTAGGAGGATGAACAGATGAGGAAGACTCAGACATCTTCTTTTTCGTGGCTGCCGCCACCACCATAGCGTCGACAGTGACTCCCTTGGTGAGATGAGATTTATCTTGGGGGGCAGTGATGAACTTGTTTGGTTTCCTAGGGACTGGTTCCACTGTGTCAGGTGTCTCCCATGCCCTTTCAGCAATCAAATCCATTAATTCATCGAAGGGCAGGGTCAACCAGGAGGTAGAAGGTTGAGCCCCAAAAGTCTTCAGCAGCACCGACTCGTCCTCAGAGTGGGCTAGGGACTGCCAATCACCCATCTGTTTCAAGATCTCCAGGATGTCTGCAAATGACATCCTCCGAGGGTGATTTGGGGGACCCCTCTCCCTCATCCAAGTCTGTGTCAGACAGATTCCTGTGGGGGAATCTATGTGCCTCCTCTTGCACAACCGTTTCCTTGGGACCTCATCAGAGGGGGCTTCTGGTGATGCCTCCAAGGAACAGGGGGAACCCTCTGGGGGTGGCTGAGGCAATTGGGCTTAATGCTTGGGATGGATCGTGGGAGCGGAAACAGAAAGTGGCCCTTTCGGGGAAGGAGAAGATTCCCCTGACGATGTGGTTGTCTGTGCAGACAATACCTTCCTCATAAGGTCAAAGGCCCCCGAACCCCTGGCCAAGGGCTCCCCCGGTTCCGAAGAACACAGAAGCATCCCAGAACCAGGTGCCATGGGCTCTAACCCAGAGGACGGAGCCGAACCAGTCAGTGCCGAGGCCCCGAGAGGGACAGTCGGCACAGACAGGTCGGTACGACTCTGTCCCGGAACTGAGCAAAGACAGTCGGCTCCGCGACTCCCCTAACGGTTCCGAAGGAGTCGAAGTCAAAGGTGTTGATCGTGCAATGGACGGTTTCGGCACAGAGGGCTCCACTATCATCAGGTCATCTTCTCCCGGCTCCGAGATCTGAATGGATCTCGAAGGAGGACTCGGAGATATGGGGAGGCCTTCTAGTTTCGACACCAACTGGGCGGAAACTGCAATTAACTTGGAAAAGGCCGTGTTTTCCATGAGTTTCTGCACGACACGATCCACATCTGTGTCAGACAAGGGTCTGGAAGAACAGGTCGAAGGAGCTGAAGATGGCACCGACCGAAGAATGGACAGTGGTGGCAGTTCCGACACCGGTTCCAAGATCTGGGGCTCAAGAAAAGATAAATGTTTGACGCTCAGCCCAGAGATCTGTGGAACCGGCGAACGAACCTGAGAAGATGAACTCGGAGCCGATGATATGGGCTCTGACATCTTCGACCCCTTCGAGGATTTAGAAGCCTGATCCGACTTGTCCAAAGCCACTTGAAAGGCAGGCTTCAGCAATCCTCTGTCTATAAGCTTCCTGCGTCTATCTGTCATGACCCTCCCACTAAAGGAATGGCAAATGGAGCAATCCTCTTGGAGATGGAGAGGGCCAAGACAGTAGACAGAGGAAGCATGATTGTCAGTAATGGACATTTTCTGCCCACACTGACATCTTTTAAAGCCAGATTTAGCTTTTTCTGACATAGTACAATAATAATAACAATAACTATGATAATAGAAAAAAAATACTAATCCTATAACAATATATGTATATGAAAAAGGTAATATACAGAAGACACTCACAAAAAAAAAAAAAAACACACCCAAGAAAAAGGGTTAGGCCACAAAAGCTGAGGATCGGCTCCGAACCCGTGTGTAAGAACAAACGGCGAGATTGAACACTCTTACATCAGTTATTAACCTTCTCTGACATCAGTTTAAGGCAAGAAAAAATTCCCCAACAGGGTACTTCGCTTTAGACAGTTGTCTTCATTCTGGCAACAGCCGACCGACACACTCACAAAACTGCTTCTGCTTCGGGCTCCACGGCAAGAAAGACTCATGTAATGGCATCGACTGTCTTTCTTTATATCCCTGATGACTTGACGCCAGCCACACTCACAGAACAGCCAATGCAGGAGGGAAACCATTACTCTGCTACTCGGGCTGTCCAAGGGCTACCCAGCAGGGATAACCCACAAGTGATGACTGCAACAGTGAAACACGAAGAGCACTGTGTTGGAACCAACTGACCTCTTTTCTTTGTCTTACTTGACGAAGAAGAAAAAGAATAAAGTGAACGTGCCTCTGTTTTGGGACCAGATAAGACCTCGTCACAGTCTGATTTAAGACCACCTTTCAGGTTATGTTTAGGCAATGACAAACAAACTACTTCCGACATAGCAAATCAAAACCAAAAAAATCTAAAGGTATTACTGCTCAGTGCTAGGAGTCATAACAAAAAACGCCACTTCCTAGAAGCGCTCTCTACCCTAGAGAATGCTCATGTCCATGCAGTCACTGAGACATGGTTTAAAGCCGCAGAGAGCACACCAGCAGTGTAAGGTTAAAATGCCTTCCACACATTTAGGCCAGCTACTTCACAGGCAGGGACTAAAGGTGGAGGTGTCTCTTTTTACATTAAAAATAAATATACTTCAAGGCTGGTCAAACAGGACAATCCATGTTCAAATACCCTTTGGTAAAATCCAATACCACCTCCTTGCAAGCTACAGATCCCCATCTATGACCCAGGAAACCCATACCACGTATTTAAATGCATTATAAACACTAACCATCCAACCCAATACTATATTCATGGGTGACTTCAATTAACCTACTATTAACTGGGAAACCTATATGACACCAAACATATGCACAAAGATTCCTGGATTTTGACCACAAACGCGCTGGACCCGATAGTCAATACACTAACCAGGGGTGCAACCATACTGGATCTGGACCTCACCAATATGGGAGACTGCTGCCCACCCCCTACTGTAATGACTTCCCTGATAAGGTCAAACCACAAAATGGTCTCCTTTGAAGTAAAAATAAAGCCTGGACCCCCCCAGCTAAACCTGGAATATTCAGGAACTATTCTAAGGCTAACCTCCTGCTATAAAGAGAGAACCTGGTAAAATTTCAAGCCCCCATAAATCCTGAGAACACTTCTGCCTTTGCAGAATTGTTAACAGAAACCCGGTACAAGCATGTTAACAGCTGCATAGAGGCAGCTTTACCCACCAGGAAGAAGTATAAAATTAACTCAAAAAACAAGCCACTCTGGTGGAATCACAAATTCAATTGGTTGTATAACAGTAGAAAGAAAATCATGGCAAACATTAAGAGGTGTAACACCCAGCAGGATAAAAACACTCTCAAACTAAACAAACAACTCAGAGACAAAGTCTACCAAAGCCAAACCTGAGGTAAGTTTGGCTTTCCAGGCCAAGGACAGCCACAAAGCATTCTTTAGCTATATCCACAACCTCAAAGGCCATAAAGAATCTTGTACAGAGCTCATTGTAAATGGAGCCACCTATACAGAGCCAGAGGGTACGGCAAACCTCCTGGCAGATAAATTCAGCTGTAACTTTACCGCTCTCCCCCCTCAACCTTCCCTCAGGAAATATCAAATACAACTCTCCACACTATCACTAGGGAACAGGTCCTTAATGCTTTAAGACCAACAGCACTGCATCAGTGGGCCCAGACAATATCCCAGGATGCCTTCTAAATAGTATGAAACATGACCTATTAGGGCCTCTGGAATTAGGGCCTACAACCTCCAAAGAGGCTTCGTGCCTCATGAATGGAGAAAAGCAACAGTCATCCCTCTGCACAAAGCTGGGTCATCTACAGACCCTGGAAAAGTACAGTTGTGTACACTTACCATAAAGGTAGATGTTAGAGTGTCTTCACTGTTGCAGTCATTAATGTAGGGTTCTTCCTGCCAGCAGGCAGCCCTCGGTCGGCCAGAATCCCGAAGTCTAGGTCCGGTGTCGGCTGTTCAGTCATGCTCCCTGACGTCAGAGCGCCAGGAGTACAAAGCTGCCAGCCGACGCCATGTTCTCCAGTTTTTCTTGCCCCAGATGTCAGGTGCCCAAAAGTGAAGGGTAATAGTAAAACAAAAATGTAACATACAACAAAACCCCATACTCTGTAGCAAATGCACCTCAGAAGGGTGAAGTAGGAAACCACAGTAATGAAAGTGTAAGAGAGGACAGGAGGATGGGTAACCCAGATGCAACAGTGAAGACACTCGAACATCTACATTTATGGTAAGTGTACACAACTGTACTATGTTCATCGTGTTTCACTATTGCAGTCAAGTCATCACTGTAGGGTTGAATCCCAAAGCTGAGATAAAGGATTGTGGTTATAGAGTAGAAGGGGCGGCTAGTAGGCCCTGCAAGACTGCAGAAGCAAAGCCTGCCCTAGACTTAGAGTAAAGAGGGAGATTATAGTGCTTAGAGAAAATATGCACTGAACTCCAAGTTGCAGCTTCCAATATATCTTTGGTAGGTACTCCCCTGAGAAAGGCAGATGAAGTAGCAGCAGCTCTGGTAGAGTGAGTTCTAATTTTACCTGGGATTTTCTTCCCATGATGAGGGTAACAAAATCTGATTCCATGAGCAACCCATTTAGAAATGGTCTGTTTTGAAATAGCTGAGAATTTGTTGCATAAGAAACAAACAGTTGCTCTGTTTTCCTGATATCCTTGGTTCTGTCCAGGTAAAAACATAGTTGCCTGTGTACATCCAAAGAATGCAAGATCCTCTCCCCCTTATTTTGTGGATTAGTGAAAAAAGTTGGCAGGTGAATAGTTTGATTTAAAGCCACTTTGGAAACCACTTTAGGCATGAAAGTAGGATTAGTCCTTAAAGACACCCATCTTGGTGAAAAATAATATAAGGTTCCACAGCCATGAGAGCTTGTAACTCAGACTCTCCTGGCTGAAGTCAAAGCCAGTAGGATAGCTGTCTTCCATGATAAATACTTAATGTCAGATGTGGCAGCAGGCTCAAAAGGAGGCAGAGTGAGTTTTTTCCAGAACATAGTTGAAGTCCCAGGCAGGTATGGGTGGTGTCCTAGGGGGCCTTAAATTCTTTGCTCCTCTGAGGTATTGTTTCAGAAATGGATGTGAAAAGATTGGAGGGTCTGTATTGTAATGTGCAGAGATAGCTGAGGCATGTATTTTTATGGAGGAGGATAAATCCTTATGTAGCATGTCTGTCAGGTAATACAAAATCAATGGGACATTAAGAATGAGAGGATCTGAATCCTGAGCATGCATCCAGGTGCAAAATCTCTTCAATTTACCTGCATAAGATTTTCTAGTGCTAGGCCATCTGGCTTCTAAGATGACATCCATGACCTGTTTGGGAAGGGTAGGAATAGTCATAGACCCTGAATTCACCAAGCTGCCAGGCTGAGAGTTTTGATATGAGAGTGCAGAACCTGGCCCTGGTGTTGGGACAAAAGATTTGGTATCAGAGGTAAAATCCAAGGAGGCTCCTGGGATAGATTCATCAGTGTTGAGTACCAAAATTGACGAGGCCAATTTGGGGCCAGTAAAATCATCTTGGGTTTGTCCTGTTTGATCTTTAATAACACCCGTGGAAGAAGAGGTAGTGGAGGGAAGGCATACCCAGAGAGGTTTCTCCAACAAAGAGAGAGCATCCACCTTCCATGCTAGTTTGTGAAATGTCCTTGTGCAAAAAATCTGTAACTGGTGGTTGAGGGGGGGATGCAAATAGATCTATGTCCGGGCAGCCCTAGGCTTCTGTAATCATATTGAATATTTGGGTGTCTAGCATCCACTCATGTGGGTCTGACAGATTCCTACTCAGGCTGTCTGCCAGAATATTTTGTTTCCCTGGCAGGAACTGAGCTTGTAGATCCACTTTGCAAGCTAGAGCTGTGTTCCATAGAGTCATGGCTAGTCTGCAAAGGGGGTAGGAGTGTGAACCCCCTTTGCTTGTTTATGTACCACACAACTGTGGTGTTGTCTGTCTATCAGTAGTTGTCCTGGCTGTAGAAGATCCCTGAAAGCCAAGAGGGCATTCTGTACTGCTAACTGGGTTGGGAGGGTGGCCTAATGGTTACGGTGTTTGCCTTACAAACACAAGGTGTGGGGTTTGAGTCTCACAAGGGATAATTGGCTAGGCTTAAAATGGCTCACAAGGGCAGTTAGCTTAGTGCTAATCTATGAACCTATGAACCTATAACATCTCTTAAAATTGATATGCATGTGCTTCTGATCCTCTGTCCAATAACCTTGCAGGCCTTTCCCCTGCAAGTGTGCTCCCCATGCGTAATCCGAGGAGTCTGTGGTTAACACTTGGCTGGCTGGAGGCAGACTGAAGGCTTTCCCTTTGTTGTGAAGACATGCCATGGTCCGCCAATGGTATTCCTTTTGTAGGCAAGGCAAGACAGCAATCTGTGTGTCTAGACTGTGGCAATGCTGGGACCATACACTTTTTAGGTACCATTGTATTTTTCTCATATGTAGTCTTGCATAGGGTTGGGAGGGCGGCCTAATGGTTGGTCGGTGTGTCTGTTACACAACAAGGTGCAGGAGTTGAGTCTCATATGATAATTGGGGCTTTAAAATGGCTCTTCAATGGGCAGTTAGCCTAGTACTAATCTATGATTTCTATGATTTCTATGGTATGAGAAGGATGCAGGAGGCCATGTAACCCAGAGCCTGCAGGAATTTCCTTGCAGTTAGCTGAGACATTAATGTCAAGGTTTTGAAAGTTGAAGCCAGCTGTAGTTGCTTTTCGGAAGTCAGGAAAGCCACCTGGGTTGTTGTGTTTAGAAGAGCACCCAGAAAAGTTATCTGTTGTGTGGGTGTCAAATTTGACTTTATGTTCACAGTGAATCCCAGGTACTTGAGTAGATTTCGAACAAATTCCAGGTGCTGGAGAAAGACATCCTTGCTGTCTGTTTGAATAAGACAGTCGTCCAGATAAGGGTAAATTTGAATTCCCTGAAGTCTGCAATAAGCTACTACTGGTGCCAAGCACTTGGTGAAGACCCTGGGCGCAGGAGACAAGCCAAAGGGCAGCGCAGAGAATTGGTAATGTTTCGAATCGGCCTTGAACCTGAGGTATTTTCTGCACTCCTGTCTGATAGGGATATGTAGGTAAGCCTCCTTTAAATCCAAGGTCACCATCCATGCATTTCTGCTCAACATTGGCAGGAGCTGCTGCAGAGTAAGCATCTTGAACTTTGGTATCTCCAGGAAAGTATTTAAAACTGAGATCAAGGATAGGTCTCCATGAATTTTGTTTTCTGGGAACTAAAAAGAGCCTAGAGTAAAAGCCTTGCCCAGTCTCTGATTGTGGAACCAGTTCTATGGCCCTCATAGCCATGAGGGAACCCACCTGGTTTAATGCCTCTGCCCATTGGTGTTTTGGTAGGTCTGGCCATCCGTTTGGTCTTGGCAAGGTATGAAAGTGGAATTTGTAACCTTTGGAAACTACATCCAGAACCCACTTGTCTTGGGTTATGCAAGTCCAATTTTGTTGAAAAAGAGAGAGTTTTCCCCCTAGAGGGGCTTCCAGGACAGAAGTTCCTGGAGCCATGCAGGGGGAGTCATTGAGCCTGTTTTCTATAAGATTGAGGTCTGTCCTCTCCACCCCTGGGGGCAGAAGCACTCCACAGTCTAGAGGTCTGTAAGAGGTCTGAGCTTGGGCCCTCCCGCTGGAGCATCTACATCTACCCCCGAGGCCTGTCCGAGCTGGGAAAGGACCAGTTTTCAGTTACCCAATTTCTGCTAAATCTAGGGGACTGAACTTGTAAGAAATCCTTAACCGTTTGCATGGATTTTGCCTTATCCTCCATTTTCTTTATCACCTCTTCAGACTTAGACCCAAACAAAACATTATGCTGAACAGAAGCATCCAGTAACTGCTTTCACTTGCTCAGGTAAATTTTGTTCCTTTAATCAAGCATGCCTTCTAATGACTATGCCAGTGGCAGCCGCCCTGCATGAAGCCTACAAGGCATCAAAACCACAGTGTAAACCATGCTTCCCCACTTGCTCAGTAGCATGCATCAAATCATGTAATTCTTTATTGTCTGCACATGCAGAAATGGTACTTAGCTTTGGTTTCATAACAGACAGCAGGAATTGCTGATATTTAAGCATATGAAATTGGCAATTTAAAGCCCTGATAGATAAAGTAGAAGAAGTGTACACTTTTTTGCCCCATCTCTCCAAAGCTCTGGAATCCTTATCTGTCGGAATAGGGTTTTTAGCAGAGGCGGCCTTAGGACCCTGAGAAATGGTTTCTGGATCATCAGCAAGATTTTTGTAAAGGAACTGGTGGGAGTCAGGGAACCTGTAATATCTGTCAAGCTTAGCAGGGGCTGGAGGAAAAGAGTCAGGAGTTAAATTAGCCTCAGAAAAGGCATTATCCACAATATCCAAAATAGCAGGAATAGCCAGGGGTCTATGTTGGGGAAGAAGGAAATCCCTAAGCCTTCTCTTAGATTCAGAGTACTCCTGTCCTTCCCAGTCATGCAAAGTTTCCCCAAAAGAGAAATCCTCAGGGGAGAAGCTGATGGAATGGATTCCTCAGCATCAGAAACCTCATAAGGAGGGAAAGTATATTCCTGTTCAGAGGAAGACACTGAAGAAATAGATGCCTGATAAGAGGATTCAAGATCCAATTCTTGCCTTGGCCTTTTGTCTGGAGGGGGATGTGAACCCCTAATCATGGTTAGTAAGTCCTCCGCCATTTTAAGTAGCTGTTTCTGAGATTTCGGTCCCGGATCAGAAGAGGCCTGGGCTGGTGTCTTTGATTTAGAAGAAGTCTTCGCCTTTGTCTTTGGTTTTGCCTTAATTAGAAGCTGTGTAGGCCTGAAAACCCCCTCGGAAGCCGGTACCTGCACAGCGGCTCCGGACCCATCCGAGGGACCACTGTCCGAAGGTCCTGCAGCTGGTGTACTCAAAGGCCTAGTTGGCTCCTCGTGGGAGTCCGTTTTGGCAATAGATTCTGAAATGGCCGACGACAGGGGCTGCGAAAGCGCCTCACTGATGATGGCCGAACCTGGAGCTGGCTCTGCTTGTAAACCGTCGTCTGATTTGGACCTCATTTTATAATTAAATCGCCTGCCAAAGTAGTGAAAAGCAAAATCGTACCTCCGCTTAATCGTAAATTGGTTAAATCTAGCACAAAACCGACAACTAGCTACGTCGTGGTCAGGGCCTAAACAAGGAATACAGTAAGAGTGGAAATCCTTATGAGGTATTTGCTTCCCACAAGAAATACAGTTATTAACTTTTTCTGACATCGGACTGGAGCAAGAAAAAGGTTTCCCCAACGGGGTACTTAGCTTTGAGAAGTAAGTCTTCGGACTGAAGTAAGAAAAAAGTAAGAAAAAATATCAGGAGTCAGCCGACCGGCACTTGCGAACTGCTTCCACCGCACGGCAAGAAAGACTGGAGAACATGGTGTCAGCTGGCAGCTTTGTACTCCTGGCACTCTGACGTCAGGGAGCATGACTGAACAGCCGATGGCCGGACCCAGACTTTGGGAATCTGGCCGACCGAGGGCTGCCTGCCCGCAGGAAGAACCCTACAGTGATGACTGCAACAGTGAAACACGATGAGCATCTACACACTCAAGTCTCACTAGTCTTCTATGTAAAGCCATGGAAAGAGTTACCATAGACATGATGAACACAATATAGTAAACCTCCAGACACTGGACCCAACCCAGTTTGGTTTAGTCAAGGGCAGATCATGCCTACTCAACCTGGTGGACATATTTGAGAAGTCACCAAAACAATGCATGAGGGCAAAATCATTCACACTGCCAACCATGTGCTGGCCAAGGCATTTGACAAACTACCCCATTAGGGTATTGTTGACAAACTCAGGAGGTTAAGTACAAACCGTACATCACCCGGTGGATAGCCAACTGGCTCACAGACAGGACGCAGGAAGTTATAACTGGGAAGCCCACCTCTACAAAGAGCCCAGTCACAAGTGGAGTCCCTTGGGGATCAGTCTTTGGATAGCTCCTTTTTGGCATTTACTTCTCAGAAGTTAAGTCCAACGTCAGTGGTCTCTTGCTGACGAAATTTTCAGATGACTGGAAATTAGGAGCGGTTACTGAATCTCACACAAATCTTCTCCATGACAGGCTGACAGAGACAACTGGTGTCAGAGCCATGGACTAAAACTAAAAGCCAAAAAATGCATAACAGTATCCTTTGGGAAGTCATCCATCCCTGGTAACTATCACTGACAACACACCCCTTAGAGCTGACCCAGTAGTCAGGCAGGGACTTGGGAGCACACATACAGTAATCTAGCCTTTGATTATCACGTGTCTATAGTGGTGAAGAAATCATTCTATGTTGCACAACTTATAAATCAAGGTATGACATCTAAGTCCAGGGAAGTCGATGTTCCACTGTAGTCAGCATTCAGACCCATCATTGATGTACAATGCCCCTTTTGGTATGTACCTAACCAAACATATCCAACAATCTAAACATCCACAGAGGTTCCTCACTAAAAGAATACAGGGCATAAGTAATATGTCCTATGCAGACAGCCTCAAGGCCCTATCCCTGTATTCTGTCTCCTACAGGCTTTTGAGAGAAGATCTATACCTGGCATACAGGGCATTGTCAGACCCCACTCTGATGGCCTCCTGCATATCCACAAAACAAACAGCTCAAGAATTACCCGTTCTAAAGACTTAAACCTTGCCTGTGATATAAATAGGACCTGCTGGAGAGCTAGGTATGTATCCCAGAGATTACCCAGTCTATGGAACAGGCTTCCACATCCATGTGAAGCAGAGTTCCTCCCTAACCCAATTCAAGTGGAACTTGGACAACTGGATGGGAAAATGGAAACTCATACCTGGTTCGGCACCTGCAGTGGATATAAAAAGTGTACACACACCTGTTAAAATGCCAGGCAACAGTGATATAAAAAAAATGAAACCACTATAAATCATTTCAAAACTTTGCCCACCTTTAATGTTGGAAATTAGTGTTAATGAGTAAATGTCAGGAAAATCCTACTAGGGCAGCTGAACTTTTATTTGGGGTTAATCAGAGTCTGTTTTATTGATGGCAGGTGTGTACCCAAGAAGACCGAATGCTGTAATTAAATCAAAAGTTGTTTCAACAAAGTATTAGTTTAAGGGTGTGCACACTTATGCAACCAGCTTATTGTACATTTTTTTATTTTTTCCCTAACAGATTTGTTTTTTAATTAAATTGTACAGGTTATAGGTCACATTAAAGGTGGGAACAGTTTTGAAGTGATTTACTGTGGTCTCATTTTTTTATATCACAAAAACCTGGCATTTTAACAGGGGTGTGTACACTTTTTATATCCACTGTACATCTCTAATGGACACAGGTAACCTGTAAATGGTTTATCTCCCAGGCCCATGTTTACACTTATCAAGGATATCAGAACTCGTCAGACATTTGGGATGCATTAGCCTAAAAACACCTACGGATCTATAAGCAGCTTATTTCTATGGTCAATTAAATCCCTACGGCTAAAACAGTGGCAAACTGACCAGTCATCTTGTAAATGTACTACTTCTAAACAACAGATGCAAAGTGTGTCCATCTGAATTGGGAAGCTTCCTGTCACATTTCTGGCACCTTTTGAAGCCAGAAGTCCCTTTAACAGGCTTGTCTGCCACACACGCACACCACACAGACACACTCCAGCCACATAGACAGCCACACACCACACACACACACACACACACACGCACCTAGAAGCAAGAAAAATGATAGAAAGGGTTTATATATATATATATATATATATATATATATATATATATATCACTGAATCTCATTTCACTAAACTGAGCTTAGTATATGTATATATATATGTATATATATATATATATATATATATATATATATATATATATATGGCACTGTGTAGAGTACTATAAGGCAAGTAAAAGGTATATGCCCTTTTCCCCAATGTAATGCGATCCTGGAGTTAGTATACATCATTAGGGGGGAGGTGTGGGAGGCACAGTCCCCCACATTTGGTGGTGTGGGGGGTGTAGCCCCCCACCTTCTGTTTTACATTGTATCTTACCAAAAACTTCAAAACAATACATTTTAAACAATAGACATGCACAGTTGTAATGTCAATGACAAACTCTCTCCAGAAGACAATATGTACTCAAAGTGGGGGACTGTGCCACCACACCCCCCCTAATTATATAGCATCTATAGCACATTGAATACGTGAATATCAAACGCTCACATGAGCGAATATTCACATCCTCGAAAATGGTATTGTGGGGGGCTGTGCCCCCCCACATCCCCCGCTAAATATATATATTCCTACACAGAGATCGCACTACAGTGAGGAAAGGGCAAAAATCCCGATCTTCACTGTACCACAAAAAAAAATTCATAAACTAAGTGAGTATTTGCTCATGTGAGCTTTCGATATTCATGTATTCGATGATGTGATATAGGCACACTATATATACTAACTCCAGGATCGCACTACATTGGGGAAAACGGCATATACCTTTTACTTGCAGTACAGTACTCTACACAGTGCCATATATACTGACTGCAGTTCAGTGAAATGAGTTTTCAGCAAAGTGGTCAGAGAGGAAGTAAGTACCAACAATTCCACATCACGGTACAATCACAGAAACACAGTTTATAAGCACTTTCATCACGGATGTAACAAGACTTCATAGGTTCATAAGTTAATACTAGGCTATCTGCCCTGGGGCATTTATAAGCCTAGTCCGATTGTGTTTGGCTTACGCCACCCCTTGATTTGAGTATACTGTGCCCTTTTATAAAGTTTAGTTTACTGTGCCTCTGTCTAATAGTGACACGGAAGTAATCCCCGGGACAAACCTATGATCCCCCATCCACTCATCAAGATTCTTCTTGAAGAGAGTCAGTGAGGTGCTCTGCCTAACATGAATTGGAATTCTATTCCAGAGCGAAGGGCGCCTCTGGGTTATGAATCTGTCCCTCCAGCATGTTCTATTTATTTCTGTGCTGAGGTTCAAGTCCCTCAAGCGCATGGCTCTAAGGGATTTAGATTTACTGAGGTGGAGCATGTCCATTAATTCTGGGTTGGACATAGCTTTATATGTCAGGCATAGATCGCCTCGAAGTAGGCGGTATGCAACTGAGTAGAGCTGGAGTTTTTTTAACCGAGCAGCATATGGCATCTGTTTGAGTCCCTTGATCCTCCTGGTGAGGTACTTTTGGGGTCTTTCTAATTGCTGCAGGTGTTGGGTAAGGTACATCCCAAAGGGGGCATTGTATTCTATGATGGGCCTGATGAGGGATGAATAAAGGGGCACGATTACCTCTCTTGATCTAGATGTGAATCCTTTCATGATGAGGTGGGCTATGTAGAAGGTCTTTCTAACCACTTTGGCAATGTGGTTGTCAAAGGAGAGATTGCTATCAACTTGGGTCCCCAGATCCCTAATTACTTTCTCTGTACTTAATGGGTTACCAACCTATGTGGTAATTTGTGGGCACATTGTTTTTGCCAAAGGGTACGACTATACACTTTTTGGCATTTAGCTTTAGACCATGGCTCTGGCACCAGTTATCCATCTCTGCGAGACCTTTTTGAAGGATGTTTGTCTCAGCTGGAGAGTCTATTATGGCACCCAGTTTGCAGTCATCTGCGAACCTGGTGAGCCATAGTCCTCCCACTTTGGCCTGCACCTCAGAAAAGTAAATACCGAACAAGAGAGGTCCCAGGACAGAACCTTGTGGGATGCCACTTGTGACCGGTTTCAAGTCTGACATGGCTCCAGCAACTCTGACTCTGTGGGTTCTGTCTGAGCCAGTTTGCGACCCATCTTGTGACATGGAGGTTTATATTTAGGCTGGATAGCTCATCTATGATGCCCGAGTGGGGTATTGTGTCAAATGCCTTTGCGAGGTCCAAATAGGCTGTGTGGACTACTTTCCCTTCATCTATGGCCTTGGTGACTGTTTTGAAGAAGTCGACCAGGTTCAAAAGGCAGGATCTGCCCTTGAAGCCAAATTGGGTAGGATCTAGTGTCTGTAGGTCCCCAGTGTCTTTATTTATGAGTTCCATGATGATCCTCTCCATAGCCTTGCAGACTAGGCTAGTCAGGCTTATGGGGCGAAACTCAGGGTCCGCAGAGGCGCCACCTTTCTGGAGTGGGACCACTGTTGCTGTACGCCATTCTTTGGGCACATATCCTGTAGTGAGGCTGAGACTGTACAGCAGTTTTACTTGAGGGATTAGTTCTTCTTGGAGTTCATGTAGGATGCAACCCGGGATGCCATCTAGTCCCATGGAAGCAGCGTTTTTTGCTTTGGAGAGGGCGGCCTTCACCTGAGCATCAGAGATGTTTGGGAGGCTGCACTCTGCCGGGATAGATACTTGCTCTTTTTTGGGGGGGGGGGGGTTTGCACTGAACCTGTCTGCCAGGATATTGGCGATGTCTGTGGGTTCAGTGCATTTTTTGTCGTTTAGAATCAACACAGAACAAGTCTGGGAGTTGCATCCCAGATTCCTAACATAACTGAAAAAAGCCTTATGATTGTCTTTAGTGTCCTGTGTAATTTTTCTCTCGAAGTTGGCCTTGGAGGATTTTTGAGGGATCGTAATTTTTTGCTAGTACTGATCAGAGATGCCTTCCCTTTTAGGGATTTTGCTCCATCATGGAGTAGCTTCCTTCTGTTGTACAGTTTATTTATGGTTGGGGTCCACCAGACTGGACGCCTGCCTTTGGATGATTGGGTCTTGATTTTGTTTGGGATAGCATGATCCATGCATTCCTGGAGATGTCCGTAGAATGCGTTTATATAGGATTCTGCAGTTTGGGCCGTAGTTTCCACTGGCCCTGGGGTCTTGAAGGATTCCACTTAGGTTTTGAGAAGTGTGAATTTCGCTTTTGAGAAGATTTTCACTGTGGTTTTCTGGGCTGGGGGTGGGGTCGGGATGTGGATATCCAGTGAAATTAATTTATGGTCTGATCTTACCAATGAGGGATATACTTCTGGTATGGAGCACAGAGTCCCCATGTTGGTTTTGATCAGGTCTAGTATGTTTTCCCCTCTTGTGGGAGTGGTGACTAGTTGTTCCATACATCTGAGTTTATAAATTCCAGGAACTTTTGGGCTAAGGTGCTGGGGCTTCAGTAATGCTCCCAGTCTATGTTTCGGTAGTTGAAGTCGCCCAATATAATGGTGTTCGGAGAGATCTTCATGTTCTCCAATGTTTTCAGGAAAGTAGAGTGGGATTCCTGACTTTGAGAGGGTGGTCTGTAGGATGCTATAAACTGAAAAGCAGTCTTGCCCACTGTCAGTTGCACATGGATGGTCTCCGATACTTCGTGCAATGCCACTAACCTGGAGGTGTGGATATCCTTGATAAATATGGAAACTCACCCTCCTTTTGTGGTTCGGTCCGGGTTTTGGGGCGAAAAGCATGATATGAGGTATAACCTGGTAGTGCTGGGGTGCTCTCTGGAGCCTTGAACCAGGTTTCTGTCACTGCACAGATATTGATGTTCTCCATACTGAGGAGAGCTTCGAGTGCATGCATCTTGAGGTTAAGACTTCTGGCGTTTAGCAGCATTACCCTTAGTTTCTTGTTCCTTGTGCTGTCTATGGAAGTGGGTTTGACTTTTGAGCCTTGCCTAAAAAAGGCACTATGGGGGTGGCAAGAGCCTTTGCCAATATCCGAAAGCCCAGGGGTGACCAGTGCAAGCCATCCCTAGCGAAGCAACGTGGCTTGTCGAGCATGTCATCCCAGGCTGATGACACTGGATCCCCTTTGAATGACACCAAAATTTTAGCCAATTGTTAAAATCGATCATTTTGTCTTTATACTGTGGCATCATTCTAGGTGAGGGTAAGATGCTGCTCAAGGTCAGGGTCATACCAGCCTGGGCTACATGATCAGAGAGCTCTTCTATGTCTTTTTTCATGTAGTCGAGGGAGGTACGTCTCAGGTCATTCACGCCAGCATGTACAATGACTGAGTCATATTTGTATTTGCTTTGGAGTGACCCGAGTGCAGCTCACTGTGACCTTCTCTTTATTCAGCCTGGTGTGCGGGACGTCAGTATGTCTGACAATAGAGTCACCTATTACAAGAGTATCAGGTGTATTATTCAGCCTTAAGGGCTGTGACTACTTGGCACACTGACTTTGTGGGTTATGTGTTGTACGTGTTTTGTTTTGGGGTAGCGTTTGCTTGGATGTCTGCTTTGGAGGTCTCTGTTGCCTAGGTAGATTTTTATTTAGAGCCTCCGAGTATGTTTTTGTGTTTTTATGTGTTTGGTTCGCTGTTGTGGTGGGACTATGTGATACTGGAATTGTGTTGTGTGAGGTTACCTTCTCCTCCTGACTGGTTACACCAGTTTTGAGATGACAGCGCTCAGCCTCCAGTTTGGCTATATGGCTGCATCTCTCACATATATTTGAACCTGTTTGGAGGAGGAGAGGGTTGTCCGTGTACATGAGACAGTTGTAACATTGCCTCAAAATTCCCAGATTCACCAGCTGGACTGGAGAGGAAACCATTGACTGACCTTTGGACATGCTAGAGTAATATAGGGAACTGAATTAAAACGGACCAATAGGGGACAAGGTAATCGTAGAGAGTATAAGAGTAAGTAGTGCTTATGGTTTATTAGTGCTAACTTGTAAAATTACTTATTTGGACCAGTGAGAGGCCTTAGAATGAGAATATGTTGTTTAATTTGAGAGATAGAGCAGTTCTAAGGGAAAAAGTGAAGAGCAGACTTTGTGGAGCCAGGAATAGTTTAAACCCAATTAGGCGGCGCAAAAAACGCGCAAAACCACACAAAAGAGGGTTTTAAGAGAGGGAGATCAAGGAGTTAGGAATTGACCCAAAATGGCCAATAAAACTACAGTTTCAAGGCAGTAACCACTCCCACAGGGGCAGGCAGGCTGCTCAATGTTTATCACTGCCACTGATGAACACAGAGACTTCCCTTTAGCCCAAGCAAACAATGGCCTCCAAGAAACTTACAGTTCAGAACAGCCAATCTGTAACTGAACTTTTTTAAATCTCAGAAAAGTGGGGAAAAAAGGAAGATTTTTTTGTTTTTTTAAGGAAAGCAGAGGTTCACAAGTATCAACAAGTTAGAACAGTGCAGTAAATGACCCCACACTTGAGTGCTAAGCCAGAGACAGATAAAATGCAAGTTTTAATAAAAAAACGATTTTAAAAATAAGTGCAGGCAGGAAATTCAGTAATCAGCTCTAGGTTGTGTTCTAAATACAGTTACCAACACAGAAATCAAGTTTAACAAGCCAGAAAATGCTCAAAAATAGGCGGCAATGCAGAAAAACTTAACAAATAATCTGAAGCAAAATACTTAAAATCTCAAAAGTGGCTCCTTTCTTCTCTCAGCGTTTTCTCCCCTTGGTGGGTGCTTCACCAACAGCCAACAAGTCCGAAAAGACGCCAAAACCACGAGGCAATTGGGTTTTAAGAGAGGGAGATCAAGGAGTTAGGAATTGACCCAAAATGGCCAATAAAACTACACTTTCAAGGCAGTAACCACTCCCACAGGGGCAGGCTGGCTGCTCAATGTTTATCACTGCCACTGATGAACACACAGACATCAGAATCAGATTCTGTTGCTGTGTTTGTACCCTGCCTTCTCCGTGTTTTACGTTTTCAGTTTGGGTTCCCAGTTTCTATTCTTGTTGCTAAAAGGGAAAAGTACCAATGATGGTATGTGAGAGATTACTGAAATGGTAGATTACAAAAATAATTCATAAACACACAAGATAAACTATTTAAAAGAGGAGCAGGTAGCAGAAATGGAAAGGGAAAGCAGATTTAAAAAAAAAAGATCAAACTTGCAGTTTTGTAAAGTTATTGCTGTTGCTCGACAGCTCACAGTAGAGAAGGCGTTTGGCACTATGAAGCGGCAAATGAGATCTGAGGTGATTTTTGTGAGAAGCATTATGGGTCGAGCTTAGCTCGAGAGTTTTTGGAAGGTGCAAGCTGGAATAATGGCCAAGTCGGTTCTGAGGCTCGGAACAGAGCCCACAGTCAAGGATTACATGAAGATTGACATCAGATTATGCATTTACAAAATTACAGCTATTCCCACTGCTGCACAGCAGTTACAGGTACTGCATCTGCATCACAGTGCCTGGCTCTTTAGTACAGTCTCAGCTGGCTGCCTTCTGTGCAGAGTCTCAAGTCCTGCCTCTGTATGCCTAGATTTTTCACTGGGAGGTCTGGGTTCTTTCCATAACCAAAAATATGCCAACAGTGAAATAGCAATCCCCAAAGTCCCCATATGTATATATGTTATGAGTTTTTGAACTCTTGGGACAGACTAGTGGACTACCCAGGTTACCTTTCTTGTCTTGTACCCACCAAATGATGATATACACTCTGGCTTCCCCAGAACCATAAAAAGAATAAAATGTGAGTGGTCAGATAATAGATACATGAACAAGCTTACCTTCAAGTAATTACCATGGGCCAAAGGAATAGTCATGTCATTTTCAAGCTAGAAACTCCACGATCTAAATGTAAATAAACAGTTCTGCCAGAATAAGGGCCTCTGTCCACATACTGGATTCTACCTTAACTTTTAACATCATTTACAGAACTCTAACAAAACACATTTCTAGAGTACTAAAACAAATACTTTGATTTAAATACTGTAAATTAGCCTGCGTGACACATTCTGAAATATGATGACTGCTCAACTGCTTAAATTCTTAAGCATGAAACTGGTTTGAGAACTTTAGATATCCTTTACACTTTTATCAGCTGGACTTAACATGCAAACTTGTTTAAAATTCCATCTTTGATTTTAACATTGCTTCCTGTGAATATAAATTTTGAAAGCTGTTCACAATTAATGAATTTTCTGTTCAAAACCAAAAGTGATGAGATGTTTAACCAAAGCCACATCTGCCCAAGTTGGTGATAGGTGGATGTAAAAGATCCCACGGCACTTACTGAAATGAGTAGGGAAAGTTCCCCGGCCAAATTTCCCCTAGCCAATATGAGTATCACCTCAAGTCCACCCAAAGAGAGGTAATTGGCATAGTGAGATTAACCTGCTCAATAAAGCAAGTCTAAGTAAATAAATAAAATGCTATTTACATACTGGTATTGAGAGAGTCTGGCTTACCTGTGACTCATAAGGGATGAAGGCCACATTAATTTCCTTCAACGTTTTAATGACTTTTGTGACTTTTGATCTTCCCACTTCAGCAAAGAGTGCATCAGGACAACCTAAATGCAATTCATAAAGTATTAATGATGAGAGATTTTATTTCATCATCTACCATTTATAACTAAGGTGTCTTAAAGACGAGACAGAAGCTTATTCCACCTGGACTGGCTACACAACTACCTTATTAGTCTGAAGAACCACAGACTAAATGCATTTGTGACAAACCATTGTTTATTATTATATATACTGTGATCCCATCACTCACATGATTCCTACTACTAAACCATTTTACAGGTTTATAAATGTTTTGAAACAAGAAGTGCAGTAAAGTACACACATAAGCACATAAAATATTAATACACAAAAGACAACACAAGTTGATGATAGAAAGGGCATTATGTGTAGTAGCCGATTGATATTTTTATAATGATAAAACTGTATCAGTTTTCTAATGTTACATCTTTATCATTTCAAAATTGTAAAAACAGTGAAGAATTTCAGGAAGGTGCACATGATGCAATTAGATGGCAGAATACTGGAACAATCCACAGACGCTGGTACTTTACTCTCTCTGACCTGTCAAAAAGTACATATTATAGCAATAACCCATGCCTGGGTGTGGATAATGCTGGATTTACCCACGGTTGGTGTGGTTTGGTCACGAGGGCGAAGCCCGAGTGGCTAAACAAAGACAACCGTGGGTAAATCCAGCATTACACCAGGCATGGTAATTATATTAATGACATTATTTAAGAAAAAAAATAATTACTTTTCTTAAATAATGGCATTGTATAATGCCTCCTTGCTGCCCTTCCGCAGCTGTCAGGTATTCTGCGGCAGTTCTGATGTACTGCGCATGAGTATGCTTACGCAGTACATCAGAGCTGTGGGCAAAAGCAACGGAGAAAGCTTGCTGTTTACAAACAGTCTCGCTATGTTAAAGGAGTTTAACATAGTGAGACAGCTTTAAAAAAAGCAATAGAGAATCTCCTTTGCTTTTTTTAAAGCTGTCTCGCTATGTTAAACCCATTTAACATAGCGAGACAGTTTTGAAAAAAGCAACGGAGAAAGCAAGATCTCCGTTAGTGTGTAAAAAGTAACGGAGATCTTGCGTTCTCCGTTGCTGTAAAAAAAGTTATACTAATGGAAAAAGTCCGGGCGACTGGACCTTTTTCCATTACTATAACTCTGATTTACAACGTGCATGCTGACCAATCAGCATGCACGTTTTGAAATATTAATGGGGGGTCGTTGTATAATAGGAAATTAAAACCCATTCATGCCCTTGGCCTTCCCTTACTCCCCAACTTAGCAAATTGAGTAGATATTATTGAATCTGTGAAAAGAGAGGTACAGGTAGAAATGGGAGACTAAAAATGTAATGCACATTTTTAATTTTTTTTAATCAAAAGTACAGTTGTGTAAGATCTTATCATATCAGTAGATGTCCTACTTCTCACCATTGTAGTACTCTTTACTCAAGGGATATCCTGCTGAGGAGAGCTGAATGCGCAACCAACATATCAAAGCCTTTACATCATCCAGGCACCATAAGTCAGACATATGCCCTGTGTGCAAGGCATAAGGTACAGATCTGATGTAAAAGTGCCTAATCCTCAGAACTGAGGTGCCCCAGAAGAACTAGAGCAACTCCAGAGGAAAGTAACACATACATCCAGGAAGGGAGTAAGAAGAAGATAAAAGAAAGACCCATCGACCAGATGGAGAACAGAAGCAACAGGGGTGGGGGTGGGAGGAACTATCCTGCAACACTGACACATAGGACATCTGCTGCTATGGTAAGATCTTGCACAACTGTGTTATGTCCTTCATCACTGTTGCAGTATTCTTTATGCCTGCGAGAGTACAAAAGCTAATGTAAAGTATGGGAAAAGGAAGCCACAAGATAGCCCTTCAAGAACTCATGAAGGATGGCCCTGGCTCTAGAAATGACATCCAACTTGTAATACTTGCTGAAAGTGTGAACACAGGACCAATCAGCAGCTTCCAAGAAGGATCTGATATCCAGACCCATGAAAAAAGAACCAGAATAGGCTACTGCCCTGGTAAAATAAGCACAAACAGAAGAGGGAAACTGCTTGCCATGACACTAGCAGAAAAAAAAATTGCCTTAGAAATTGAGGGGAATTTTTGCTAAAAAACCATCAAACCCAATTTCCTGGCATGACAGGAAAAACAAAGCTGCTCAGATTTCCCCCAATACATTTTGTCTTATCCATGCAATATCTGAGCTGTCTATATAAAATCAAGACATGAAGAATCCGCTCACTATGATTCTGTGGAAAAGGGAAAAAAGGAGGATGAATGGACCTCCTCAAGGACACACTGTTAACCACCTTGGTTATAAAAGGAGGACTGATGAAGAAATATCCTGTCCTGTGGGGAAAAAAAACAATTGGTGAAACTGCCACGAGTGCTGGAATTTCAGAGCCTCTCTTAGCATAAGTAAGAGCAACAGACAATACAAATTTCAAGTGCAATGTTGTTGGGAAGAAAATGCAGGCTCAAAGGGGAACTAGGTCAATTTTCCAAAAACAAAATAAAGGTCCCAAAGAGGAGAAAGAGGCTTCATGAAGACAGAATATGAAGAAAGCCTTTTAAAAATTGTTTGATTTCAAAACCAGAAACCAAATGTGGATTCTGAGGCAAACAAGCAGAAACTGCTAACAAATTAACTTAAATGGATAAAAATGCCAAACCAGAATTGAGCAACTCACACAAAGAAAGGACCAAAGCAACCCCCACAGAAAAAGGGTCTATGTTATGCCTGAGATACCAAATAGAAAATCTCTTCCATTTAGTCGCATGTGATTTTCTAGTAGTGGATTTTCTGGCCTCCTGCAAAACCCGAAGCATGTCCTCAGGAAATTGGTGCCTAAAAGGAATCAAAACACCATCAACCAAAGTGTAAACTGAAGGGTAGATAAGTGTGAATGAGAGATCCTTTGTCTTTTATGCGAAGATCCACTCTGTGAGTTAACTTGTGATGATTGCCCCTGGCTAACTTGTGATGATTGCCCCTGGCTAGATGAACTAGAAGGAGAAACCAGTGCTGTCTGAGCCAAAAGAGAATCATCAGCAAGATTTTGGGCATGTCCCACATGATCCTGAGTAGAACCTTTGGTAGTAAAGGAAGAGGGGGACAGGTATACAGAAACATTCCCTTCCAAGAAAAAGCATGATATCCACTTTCCAAGCCAGGGGACTTAGCACTCTGGAACAGAACATGGGAGGTTATCTGTTCAGAGAGAAGGCAAAATGGTCTACTCGAGGAGTACCCCAGCGATGTACAAAGTCCAAAAATGCCTCCATGTGTGTACAAAGTCCAAAAATGCCTCCATGTGAAGAATACATATGTGAAGATTTGCCCAGGACCTGCTTACAGAATCTGCTACCAAACTGCACTCTGGAGGAATGTAGACCACCTAAAGAACCAAGTGACAGTGGACTGCAAAATTGCAAGCTTTAAGAGCCAGCCTGCAAAGAAGGTAAGATTGTGTGCCCCTTTGCTTGTTGATATACCGGGTCTACATTACATGAACGAGCAATTAAAATGTCAAGTACAACATACTCAACATACCTTGATTGCTCGATCATGTCATCGAAACCCAAAAACACTGAAAAAAAAACTTTGTTTGTCCCACTCCAGACATACAACACACACACATACAACCAATTCATACAACCCCCTACACACACAATCACTCAAACACTCAAACACCTACACAATCACACCCCCCTAACTAAATATACCAACTCCGAGATCGTGGTACATTGGGGAAAGGGCAATTTCCCAGTAATTGTGCAAGCGATTACCGGGAAATTGCCCTTTCCCCAATGTACAGCAATCTCAGAGTTGGTATATTAAATAAAGCAGCCTCTTATGAAGCCATCCCTCACAGTGTAGCGCATTTATGTCACACGCTACACTCACCAGGAAGGCCGACCAAAACAATTCGGAACTCCAAATTTCAACATTTGGAGGTTTTGATTACATGAACGGTCGATCAAAGTATGGCGAGTATCTTGTACTCGACATTCTGATCACTGGTTCATATAATGCAGACTTGATATACCACATGACTATGGTATAGTCTGTAAAACCTTTAGAGAACCTGGAACCCAAAGGGTGTGAAGAAGCCTGGAGAGGTAGAAGAGTACTCTTCTCCTTGATGTTGATATGGTCAGTTATTGATGTGACCAAAGACCCTGAACATTTGGGTTGTTGGAGGAGTCTCCCAAACCATGATCAGAAGAATTTGTGTACAGCTTCTGAGGAGGGACAGGAATTTGAAAAAGCAGACATGAATTCAGTGAAATCTGGTGAATCCACCAGCAGAGCTCAACCTTGAGACAAGGCAAGACAGGAACCAGATACTCCAGAGGGTGGCAGTTTTGGAGCCAAACAGTCTAGACATACCACTGACCTTTCCTTATATGGAGTTTGGCAAAGGTAACCATTGGAATGGTGGAATTCATATACCGCAGAGCTCTGAGAAATTCCCTTGCAGGAAGGACTGAAGAGGAACAAGGAAGTGGAAATAAGCAGTCAAAGAGAGGACCTTGGGAGGCAGGAAGCAAGCCTACCTTGGAATGATCAGTCCTGCAACCTAGAAACACTTGGTCGTGAGAGGGAGTCAATACAGACCTTTTCAGATTGAGTGTTAAAAACTGTGCAGAAGCATAATGAGGTGCAACTCCTAAAGCAAGAAATGCTGAGAGAGGGCTTGAATACAAAGGTCATCCAAATAAGGAATACTTGAATTCCATGAAGTCTGCAGACGGCTATTACAGGGGCAAGACAACTGCTAAAGACCCTCAGAGCTATAGAAAAACCAAAAAGCAAAGCAGAGAACTGACAATGACAAGAAGAAACAGATAAATATAAAAATTTCTTGAAGAGCGGATGAATACGAACGTGGAAGTAAGGGTCCTTCAAATCTAGCTATACCAAAAAACTTAAGGAATCAACAAAGGAAAAATTGTCTGAAGAGTTAACATCCTGAAGAAAGGAACCTTGAGAAAGGTGGTGAGAAAAGAAAAGTCTAGAATGGGCCTCTTCGAACCCCTCTTTTTTAGGAACCAGAAACATCACTGACTAAAAAATGTCCCCTGCTGAGAGAGTGAAATGGGTTGGGTGGTTACCCTGTGCCACCAAATCCTGCAGAATCAAAAGAAAACTAGGAAGCTAACAAGGATGAGGCTGAAAAATGCATAAAATAAATATTTTGGAAAATGTAAAGTACCCAAAGCATCAGTGGTTATCTGATGCAAACAGTCAACTTGAGGGATAAAGGAATCTGGCCAAGGGGGTAGGAGTAAATGAATGTTAAAAAGAAGCAGATTAGTCAGGGAAAGAAGGTTTTTGACAATTGGCACCCTGAGGCGGCTTGTCTGGAAAAACTCTCCTAGAAGGTCTCTTGCTCCTACAAAGCTTTTTAGGCCGCTACAAACAAAAGAAGGCTTAGAAAGATAATTTCTCTGAAACTTAGGAACAGGATAGATAAAAATTTGCTTCATGTCCTGTATAGCTTTACCCTTATCCTGAAGGGTCAACTGCAGCAGTGCCAAAGATTCTGGTGGTCTAAGGGAGAATCCAATAATTTGGCCTTGATGTCTTCAGGTAAAGCCTAGAGGAGTAGGCAAGAAAACCTCATTACAGAGCCAAATGCAGCTGCTGTACAGGAGGTATCAACAGCACCATAGCTACATTTAACAGAATGAAAGACCACCTGAGTAGAGCTCAAAGGGGAATGGACAGAAGTCTTACCCTCGACTCAAGCAAATCACCCAGAATGGCACTACGTAGGAAGAGAAGGGCCAGGATATACCTAGTTATATGGATCTCATAATTAATACCGCTGAAGGCTAAGGTAGCAGAGGAATATACTTTTATACCAAACTTGTCCATGCCATGGCTGTCCATATCAACATGTAAAAGCTTAGAAGCAGCAACTTGGATGGTTTATCAGTGGATACAGAAATAAGAGCTCGATCAGAGGAATGGCTTTTATATAAAAACTGCTGAGCTTGAGGAACTTTATAGAACCTGTCCAGTTTCTTGTGTACAGGAGGTTGACAGTCAGGGACCTGAAAAGCTGCAATGAAAGTATCCAAGAGGACAGTCAGCACTGAATAAACTGCATAAGGCCAAGAAGAATCTACTTGCAAGAGTTCATAGCATCTTTTCTTCACATCAGAAACCTGGGAACAATCCCACTCAAAGTGGTGAATAATACAAACTGCCGATAAAATGATTCTTCCCCAGAAAAGAGTAAGGAGAAAGAGAATCCTCATCCACAGACCCAAGTGTCAGGGGAGAATGGATTTGAGAACAGTAGGTCAACGATTCCTCATCAGAATCCAACTCCTAATCAGAAAAAAACAGAGTCCCTAAAGCGTCTAGGAGTGCAAAACCAAGGAGCAGAAGCATGAACAGAAATCCTTGGGTGGGATTAAGAGCCATAACAGCACTGGAAAGCCCTGAAGTAAAACCCTGCCTTTGTGTGGATCCTTAGCCATAGGAGCTACATGCTTAGTTTTCTGCATTTTTTTTTTTTTAAGGAACATTAGCTTTAACAAATCTAGGAGGTTCAGACCCCTGCCTGGATTCAATGAGGGTGTGAAGTCTGCCAGCCTAGTTAGATAGAATTTTACAGATAATTCTGTCATTTGTAAATATTACAGATAATTCTGTCATTTGTAAATATTAATGTAAGCCACAAGTTTGTTGTCTTAAATGGAAAAAAATGTTGTTACTTGTGGAACTGGAAAATAATGTAACAGCAGTGCACTTAACTAACCAAGTAAAGCATGTTGTGACCCTTTGATGTAAACAAGGCTATGGCCAGTCTAGATGAAAGAATTCTTGCTATTGTGTTAATGCCAGAATTTGCATGCATAAATGTCCTTTATTGCTCTGGTTTCTGCCCAGTGGTGAAGAATGTAAATGTAGTTTATGTTAGCCTGGGAACCCATGGAAGTGTGAAGAATGATGTAATGTGAACCAGGAATGTGATTTTAAAAAGAGAGAGAATCAGAGAGCATTAAGCATTTTTTGTCTTGACCATCCAACTCATCAGCACTGTCTTGCTCTACATGTAAGTTTACCTTAGACTTGTGTTTTCTCTTAGAAATAGCTAGAAACTAGAAAGATTAGACCAAGTGTTTTTCTATGATGTCAAAACTGTACTACTGAATTATTTTAAGTATTTCTCTGTGATCTCTGAACTCGACTAGCACGGTCCAGTAAAAAATATTGTCTTGTGTTTTTATTATTTATTATTAAATATTTTTAAACCTTTCAACTGTGGCTGTTTTGTGTAGAGCTAAATTTAAGCTCTAGAGTACATTGCGTGTATATAGTGATCCTGTACGAAGTCACTCTAATAAGCCTTGACTGTTTAGTCACACTTACCAGTCGGATAATAATATTGTGCAGTAATAATTGTTGACACCCTTTTAAAGGGCCTTTGAGTAGATGATAAATATTAGTGGGTGGTGGCAGCTGATACTACCACAGTCTAGGAAAAAGGGCAGTGAATATTCAGTGTTCAGATCACAATTGTTTTATTTCTTTTGTTAGCTTAGATAGTCAGGGTGAGCAGGCAGCATGTCAGCAAAGGAGTATGGAAAGCTGACAAGGAGATGGCTGGCTGAGATGTGCCAGGCTAGGTAACTGGTGCATGGAAACCTCACTAAGGCAGACCTGACTGCAGCCTTGGTTACAGCTGCATCAGAAAACAGCAACCAGGAGGACAATCAGACTGCCAGTGGAGATATAATACCCACGGAGAATGGACAGCTCAGCCATTCTGCAGAAAGTTGGATACCATTATTCTATTACCTCTATTATACCTTATAATTAACAAAGGTTAACATAATACAATATAATAAAATGGAAAATACACATATAATATAACAAGTAGCTAAGCAATTATAACTATGTCAGAATTGGTATTTCTACAATTTCCCCTGTTAATACTGATTTAGTGGCCCTTTAAAACTAGTTCTAAGTCGATGTTGAATGTATTTCATTTAATAAGAGCTAAGCTACCTCCTGCCCTTGACTTTTTTGGCTTCTGTTTCCACTGACATTTGCCCAAACTTACAGTTGTTATTACGTTAATACATATATACTTAACAATATATGCAGTTAGTAGGCTTGTTGTTTCTTGCGAGTTGTTTCAGTTTATTTCTTTAAAGTCATATGTTTGTTTATTGGATGGTATTTTCTTAAGTGTATATATATATACATTTTTAAAGTATACTTTTAAGTGTATTCTTATAACATATATATATATATATATATATTTTTAAAAAATAGGCTTCATACAGTTTTTTTAAGTTATCATGTTTTAAACAACCTTACCACTTTAACCCACAATTGATGTATCAAACACGTGGGCTTTTAGCGATGAGAGTATAAATTGTTAATTGTTTTGGTACTTAACTGTCTGAAGAAGTTGCTCACACTGAGAGCAACGAAAAGCGCTTAACATATACTAGTGAATAAACTTCTCTTGCCCTCAGTTCGCGAGTCGTTGGATATTCTTTTTGTTGACGTGGTTTGTCTTTTACTTGGTTTGTTTTAGTCACACTTACCAGTCGGATAATAATATTGTGCAGTAATAATTGTTGACACCCTTTTAAAGGGCCTTTGAGTAGATGATAAATATTAGTGGGTGGTGGCAGCTGATACTACCACAGTCTAGGAAAAAGGGCAGTGAATATTCAGTGTTCAGATCACAATTGTTTTATTTCTTTTGTTAGCATAGATAGTCAGGGTGAGCAGGCAGCATATCAGCAAAGGAGTATGGAAAGCTGACAAGGAGATGGCTGGCTGAGATGTGCCAGGCTAGGTAACTGGTGCATGGAAACCTCACTAAGGCAGACCTGACTGCAGCCTTGGTTACAGCTGCATCAGAAAACAGCAACCAGGAGGACAATCAGACTGCCAGTGGAGATATAATACCCACGGAGAATGGACAGCTCAGCCATTCTGCAGAAAGTTGGATGCCAGGCATTTGGAGAGAGAAGCAGCTCAGAGACTGAGGAGTCTACAGGCTGAGGAGAATGAGAAAAGTACAGTTGTGTACCTACCATAAATGTAGATGTTAGAGTGTATTCCCTGTTGCAGTAATTACACTTCGGTTATCCTGCTGGCAGGGGACCCGCAGTCGGCCCGAGTTACAAAGTCTAGGTCCGGCGTCAGCTGCTGTTGCCTCCTCTCTGACATCAGTGCGCCAGGGGCATAAACGATGCAACCGATGCCATTTTCTTCAGTTTTTCTTGCCCCAGATGTCAAGTGCCCCCAAAAAGGAAAGGCTGGAAATAATTACGTCAAAAAACATGCATGTACCAAAATAACATTTCCTTCATCTACAAGCAAATAGATCACATAGGTTGTAGAGAGTTGAGAAGTACAAAAAGGACCCAGCAATGAGAAAGGGGGATGGTGGGTGGGTAACCTGGAATGCAACAGTGAATACACTTGAACATCTACATTTATGGTAGGTACACACTGTACTATGTTCATCATGTTTCACTGTTGCAGTCATTACACTTGGGTTGAATCCCAAAGCTGAGGTTGGGTGGCTGGGTCTAAACAGAATTAGGAGAGGCTACCAGGCCCTGCAGAACTGCAGTGGCAAAGTCTGCTCTGGATTTAGAGTAGAGAAGTAAGTGGTAGTGCTTAGTGAAAGTGTGCACTGAACTCTAGGATGCAGCTTCTAAAATGTCTTTGGTTGGTACACCTCTGAGAAAGGCTGCTGCAGTGGCTGCTGCTCTGGTAAAATGTGGCCTTATGCCCTTAGGCACTGATTTGCCAAGTTGTGCATAGAAGAAGCGAATGCAGTGTCCTATCCATTTTGAAATTGTCTGTTTTGTGATAAGCTTTCCTTGTGATCCTGCAGCATAAGCTACAAACAGTTGCTCAGTTTTTCTGAAAGCTTTTGTTTTGTCCAAGTAGAATCGTAGTTGTCTATGTATATCCAAAGTATGCAGAAGTCTCTCCCCTTTATTCTGGAGATTTGGATAGAAAGTTGGCAAATGAATGGTTTGGTTAAGAGCCACACTGGAAACCACCTTTGGCATAAATGTTGGGTTCGTCCTTAGAGAGACCCTGTCCTGACGAAGAATGATGTAAGGTTCCACTGCCATTAATGCCTGTAACTCTGAGACTCTTCTTGCTGAAGTTATTGCTAGGAGCAGAGCAGTTCTCCATGATAAGAATTTTATATCAGCTGTGTTGGCTGGCTCAAAAGGAGGCAGTGTGAGCTTTTCTAATACAAAATTGAGGTCCCAAGTAGGTATTGGTGCTCTCCTTGGGGGTCTTATGTTTCTTGCCCCTCTGAGGTACTGCCTTAGCAGTGGATGTGAAAAAATAGGAGGTTCCGTATTGTAATGAGCTGAAATGGCAGAGGCATGGATTTTAATAGATGAAAAGGATAGGCCTTTGTCCAGCATCTCAGTTAGGTATTGTAAAATCTGAGGTATATTTGGAACAAGCGGTTCGAGTCCTTGTGCCTCTTTCCAAGCACAGAATCTCTTCCATTTGTCTGCATAAGATTTCCTGGTGCTGGGCCTCCTGGCTTCTAGGATGACATCCATAACAGCTTTAGAGAGAGGTGTGGTCTGAGTGGCTAAATTATCTGCCATGCAGCCAGATTTAAGATTCCGAGTTACTGTGTAGAATCGGATTGTTTTTTTCAGTCATAAAATTAAGAATTTGAGGTAAAGGCCAGGATAGTCCTCGAGACAAGCTCTTTAGGATTGGGTACCTGTGCTGGTGTGGCCAGTCTGGGGCAATCAGGATCATTTTTGGCTTCTCTTGACTGACTTTTAGGAGTACCTTGAGAAGAGGCAGTGGAGGGAAGGCAAACTATCAGGGTTTTCCAGCTGAATGAAAGAGCATCCACTTTCCATGCTTGTGAGTGATAAGTTCCTGTGCAGAATTTCTGTAGTTGGCAGTTGTGAGGGGTGGCAAAAAGATCCATGTCCGGGCATCCCCATTTCCTTGTTATCATGCTGAGGACCTGTGGATTTAGTTTCCATTCGTGCGGATCTATGAGATTTCTGCTTAGTTCGTCTGCCAGTGAATTTTTCTTTCCTGGCAGGAATTGGGTCTGCAGATGTACTTGATAGGTCAGTGCTGTGCTCTACAGAGTCATGGCTTGCCTGCAGAGGGGGTAGGAATGTGTACCCCCTTGCTTGTTTATGTATCGCATAACTGTGGTGTTTTCCGTCTTTAGTAATAGTTGTCCTGGATGTAGTAGATTCTTGAAGGCTGTCAGGGCATTCTGTACACCTAGCATCTCTTTTTGATTGATGTGAAGATGCATTTGTTCCTTGGGCCATGTGCCCCGAATGCATTTTCCTGCTATATGTGCCCCCCAGGCATAATCCGATGCATCCGTTGTTATTGTCTGCCTGGCAGTGGGAAAGGTGAAGGGCTGTCCCTTGTTGTGGTGACAGGCCCTGGACCACCATCGAAACTCCTGTTGTAGACAGGGAATTACAGTCACTATTGTTTCCAGGCTGTGGCAATGCTGAGTCCAAACACTTTTTAGATACCATTGTAGTTTCCTCATATGCAGTCTTGCATATGGAATGAGTAGAATGCAGGAAGCCATGAAGCCCAGGGCCTGCAGAATTTTTCTTGCAGGGAGCTTAATGAGTCAGTTGCCTTTGTTTGTCTGGCATGAGAAGCAATCTGGGCAGTTGCATTTAAGCTTGCACCCAGGAATATTATCTCTTGAGAGGGCACTAGTTTTGATTTCTTTTCATTTACTGTGTACCCTAGGTAAATTAATAATCTTTTTACAAACGCCACATGCTTTAGTAGAATGTCCTTGCTCTCTGCTTGAATAAGGCAGTCGTCCAAGTAGGGATATATCTGAATTCCTCTTTGTCTGCAAAATGCAATTACTGGTGCCAGGCATTTTGTGAAGACCCTGGGCGCAGTAGATAAGCTAAAGGGCAGTGCAGAGAATTGGTAATGCATTGAGCCAGCTATGAATCTGAGGTATCTTCTGCAAGACTGTCTGATTGGGGCATGCAGGTATGCCTCTGAGGGCCAAAGTAACTAGCCAAGCCTTCTTGCCCAGCATGGGTAGAAGCTGCTGCAGTGTTAACATTTTGAATTTTGGAACATCCAGGAAAGTATTTAGGATTGACAAGTCCAGTATTGGTCTCCAAGCTTTGTCCTTTGCTGGGAACCAGGAAGAGTCTTAAGTAAAATCCTTGTCCCTGTTCTTGCTGTGGTACTCTTTGAATAGCTCCCATGTCCATGAGAGCAGCAATTTCCTTTTGTGTCACTGCCCATTGATTTTGTGGCAGGTCCGGCATACTTTTTGATTTTGGAAGGGTGTGAAAGTGGAAGCTGTAACCCTGAGAAACTATATTCAGTACCCATTTGTCCTGGGTGGTTATGTGCCAATTTTGTGCAAAAAGTGCTAGCTTTCCCCCTAGGGGTGCTGCCAAAAGGTAAGTGCTTTGCTTTTGTAGAGGAAAGTCATTGGGACTGTTTCCTATAAGGTTGTGATTTGTCTTCTCCTCCTTTGGGGGCTGAAGCACCCCATTGTTTGGGTCTGTAGGAGCCTTGTGGCTGAGATCTGCCTCTTGGGTGTCTGTATCTGCCTCTTTGTGGCCCGTCTGACACCTGAAAGGACCAATTTTTTGAAGGCCAGTTTCTACCTAGGTGGTTGAACCTGTAAGAAATCCTTCACTGTCTGCATAGAGTTTGCTTTATCCTCCATTTTCTTTAACACCTCTTCTGCCTTAACACCAAACAAAATATCATGTTGTAATGGAGCATCCAATAATTTTACTTTAACATGTTCAGGTAAACTTTGTTCTTTCAACCAAGCATGCCTTCGAATGACAGAGCCTGTAACTGTGGCTCTGCAAGAAGCCTCTAATGAATCAAAACCATATTGCAGAGTATGCTTTCCCACTTGTTCAGCTGCATGCAATAATTCCTTCATTTCCTTATTGTCAGGACTCTCTGAATTTGTAAGCATTTTCTGTTTTAACAAAGATATGAGGTACTGTTGATATTTAAGCATGTGAAACTGGCAGTTTAAAGCCTTACAGCTAAAGTAGCAGAGGTGTAAACCTTTTTCCCCCCATCTATCCAGAGCTCTAGAATCCCTATCAGAGGGAACAGGTTTTTTAGCAGTGGAAGCCTTAACCCCTTTGGGACCCTGAGAAATTGTTTCAGGGTCAGCAGCAGGGTTTTTATAAAGAAATTTATGACCGTCGGGGACCCTGTAATATCTGTCTGGCTTGACTGGTGCAGGGGGTAAAGAATCAGGAGACAGACTGGATTCAGAGAAAACATCAACTATATCAAGCACAGGGTGGATTAGCCAGGGGGCCTGTGTTGAGGCAGTAAAAGAAAATCTCTGAGCCTTTTCTTGGATTCTGAATAATCCTGGCTCTCCCAGTGGAAATTTTCCCTCACGGTGTGCAGAGTTTCCCCAAAAGAGTAATCCTCAGGTGGAGAGGCTGAAGGTATAGATTCTTCAGCATCAGAGCCTTCATAGGGAGGAAGAGAATAGCCCTGATCTGAAGAGGAATCAGACGAAACAGAAACCTGGTCAGAGGAATCATAGTCCGTGTCTTGCCTAGGCCTTTTATCAGAGGGGGATGGGAACCCCTGATCAAAGTAATTAAGTCTTCGGCCATTTTAAGCATCTGTTTCTTTGGCATGGTTGCTGGTCCAGGAGAATGCTGTACTTGTTTCTTTGCCTTTAATGGCGTCTTTGACTGTACTTTGGCTGCTGCAGAGGATTTAATAGTAAGCTGTGAAGGTCTGAAAACACCCTCAGAAGCCGATGCCTGCTCAACGGCTCTGGACCCATCTGAGGGAATATTTTCCGTAGGCCCAATACCTTGAGTATCCAGAGGCCTAGCTGTCTCCACGTGAGAGTCGGATACGGCCTGTGGCTCTGAGGTAGCGGGTGTCAGGGGCTGCGAAAGCACCTCACTGAGAACCGGCGACTGGCCTAGAAGAGGCTTCGTCATCAGTTTTGGACCTCGGATGCCTGTCCTTTTCCTTGTCTTTGCGTTTTTTTATGAATTCCGGTCGTTGGTTGTTCCGATGGCATTATATAGTTAAACCTTCGGCCAAAGTAATGAAATGCAAACTTAAACTGACGTTTAATAGTGCGTTTGTTGAATGTAGCACAAAACTGACAACTAGTAAAGTCGTGGTCAGGGCCTAGGCAAGGAATACAGTAAGAGTGAAAGTCCTTATGAGGTATTTGCTTCCCACAAGAAATACAACTGTTAACTTTTACTGACATTGGTCTGGAGCAAGAAAAAGTTTCCCCAACAGGATACTTAGCTTTATTGAAGACTTCGGTTCTGAAACTCTATTTCGAAAATCTCAGGAGTCGGCCGACCAGCACTTGCGAACTGCTTCTGCTTCGGGCACCGCACAGCAAGAAGGACTGAAGAAAATGGCGTCGGTTACATCTTTTATGCCCCTGGTGCACTGACGTCAGGGAGGATGCGACAGCAACCTACGTCGGACCTAGACTTTGGAACTCAGGCCGACTGCGGGTCGCCTGCCAGCAGGATAACCCAAGTGTAATGACTGCAACAGTGAAACACGATGAACATCTGCTACGCCTGGAAGCAGAGGAAAAGGAGCAGCAGAGGAAGCATGAGAGGGAAATGCTGACTCTTTGCCAGAGTCATGGAGGTAATGGGGAAGGGAGTAACTGGACCCCAGAAGCACAAAAGGTCAGTATATTTCATCTGCAGTTTAAAGAGGGGGATAATTTTGATAGTTTCATTCATATGTTTGAGAGGGTATGCAAACAGTATAGTGTTGACCAAAGGCTCTGGGTACAGTTCCCGACTCCCTTACTGCATGGTAAAGCTGTAACTGTTTTGTCAAAGATGTTGCATATTTTGATTATACTGATGTTAAAAATCACTTGTTAGAATTGTATAAGCCAACACCTGAAACGTACAGGAAAACGTTTTGTGAGCATAGACACAAGGCAGACGTAAGTGTGAGTGAATATGTTGCTAAATTGAGCATTTATTTCCATAGGTGGGTGAGTGGATGTAAGGTCACCACTTTTGAAGGGCTGGAAGACCTTCTGTTGAGGGAACAAGCCCTTGGCACTTTGCCTGAGGACATGAAGATCTAGTTAGCTGACAATGTGCTACTTCAGATGAGTTGGGGAAGAAGGGAGACCTATATATGGCAAGCAGGGCAGCCCTGCACAGGAAAGGGACCCCAGTACTGCTCATGGGTCTAAAGGAACCCATGGTGGGCAGTACAGACTTCCCCAATAGAATCTGCCATTAGCAGGGCAAGCCACTAGTCCAGGTATAAGTCCAGGAGCTAGGGTTAAATTTTATAAATGCAACCAGTGGGGCCATGTGGCATACAGGAGTTCACAGAGGCAAGGTGGGGAACAAAAGGTGAGGGAGCCAGTAAGTGGGAAAGATAAAATGCCAATAGTAGGTTGTCTTGAGACAACAGGGGTACTGAACTACCATCTTGCAGATGTCCTGATAGGGAAGGATTTGGATGTGGCAGTACCATGTGCTTGTGCAGTTGCACGCAGTCAGGCTAGGAGACAAGCATGTGGGTCTGGTAGCCTGGGGGAGACCCAGACAGACTGCTTGCAGCCACGATTGGTGAGGTGGTTACTTCAGGAAGGGAGCTACCCTGTAGCAGTGTGACTGAAGGTGAGCCACCGGTGCTTGGGAGTACTAATGGTCCCTTGAACAAAGTGACTGCAAAGGTAGAAGTGAGTAGTAGTACCCAGGCTGACAGTGGGGCACAACTGTCAGAGAATGCCAGACTTCCCGGGGAAGGGGAGCTGGGAAGGGTTACAAGGAGAGAGTTGAGACAGGCTCAGCTCTCAGACCCTATATTGCAAGGCTTGAGGCAGATAGCTAGGGAGGCATCTGATTCTCAAGGAAAGGGGGAATCTGTATACTGGGAAAAAGGGTTACTATACAGAGAGTGAACCCCTGAGGGAGGGCTAGAAGGTGAGAGAGTACAGCAGTTGGTAGTGCCTAGAGCCTACCATCTGGCACTTCTAGCCATAGCCTATGATATTCCCTTTGCAAGTCATATGGCATAAAATGTACAAAGAAACGTATTATGCAAAACTTCTATTGGCCTGGAATTTCCAGAGATGTAACAGGGTACTGCAGGACCTGTGAGCAGTGCCAAAAGGTAGGCAAGGCAGGAGACAAGGTGTGAGCTCCTTTGATGCCTTTGCCCATGATTGAGGAGACATTTCAGAGGGTAGCTTTGGACATTGTGGGTCCTCTGAGTACAGTACAGTTGTGTACACTTACCATAAATGTAGATGTTCGAGTGTACTCACTGTTGCAGTCACCACATTTGTGTCATCTGCCTGCAAGTAGCCTTCAGCCGGCCTGAATACCAGAGTCTTCGGATTTCTGCATTGGATGCTATCGCTTCTTCCTTGACGTCAGGTCATCAGGGGTATAAAACATACAGCCAGAGCCATTACATCAGTTTTTCTTGCCCCAGATGTCAGGTGCACCCACAATAGGAAGCAATAAAATGGTATGGTAAACCCCCATCAAAAAGCAAATATACCAACAAGAAGGAAAGGTAGAGCCAAGGGACAGGGGGCTGGAGGGAGGGTAACCAGGACTGCAACAGTGAATACACTCTAACATCTACATTTATGGCAAGTCTACACAACTGTACTATGATCTTCGTGTTTCACTGTTGCAGTCATCACATTTGGGTTGATTCCCAAAGCTAAGGAAGGGAGGAGGAAGTTAAAGAGCATTAGGGCGAGTTATTAACCCCTGCAAGACTACAGTAGCAAATCCAGCCATGGATTTACAAAAGATGGGCATGTGGTAATGCTTGGTGAAGGTATGTACAGAGCTCCAAGTAGCAGCTTCTAGGATGTCTCTGGTAGGGACAACTCTGAGAAATGTCGCAGAGGTAGATGCATCCCTGGTGGAATGTGATCTTATCCCCTGTGGGGTAGGCTTTCCATGGTGCTTGTAGCAGAAATTAATGCAATGGGCTATCCATCTGGAAATAGTTTGCTTTGAAATTACCTTCCCCTCTGCCCCTGCAGCAAAGCTAACTAGCAGTTGTTCAGATTTTCAGATAGATTCTGTTTGGAAAGGGCTAAGCCTAAGTTGTCTGTGCACGTCCTGAGTGCAGTATTCGTTCCCCTTTGTTTTGTGGGTTAGGGAAAAAAGTAGGCAAATGAATAGACTGATTTAGGGCCACAGTAGACACCACCTTGGGCATAAGGGAAGGATTAGTCCTGAGGGAAACCCTGTCCACATGGAAGATACTGAAGGGTTCCAGTGCCATGAGGGCCTGTAATTCAGACAGTCTTCTTGCTGAAGTGATGGCTAGAAGGAAGGTCGTTTTCCAAGAAAGGAATTTCAACTCTGCTGAAGCAGCTGGCTCAAAGACAGGAAGAGTGAGCTTTTCCAATATAAAGTTAAGGTCCCAGGCTGGAGTGGGAGCACTCCTGGGGATCTTAAACATTTGGCCCCTCTAAGGAATTGCTTTAGCAAGGGGTGAGAGAAGAGGGGTGGCTCAGTATTATAATGTGCTGAAATGGCAGAGGCATGAATTTTAATTGACAAGAAGTGATAGGTCCTAGTGGAGCATTTCTGTTAAGTACTGCAGAATATGAGGCACGCTGGGCACCGTTGTGCCCATCCCCTGAGCTTGGCTCCAGGAACAGTATCTTTTCCACTTTTCAGCATAGGATTTTCTAGTACTAGGCCTCCTTGCCTCCAGAATGACAACCAGTACCTGCTTAATGAGGGATGCTAGAGGAGAGCTCAAGGAATTAGTCAGGCTGCAAGGTTCAGGGTTTGAAGCTGAGGGTGCAGAACCTGGCCCGCCTGCTGGGACAGCAGGGAAGTGGTCTGAGGCAGGTGCCATGGTTGTAGCAGTGTCATACTGCACAAGAAGGGGTACCAGTGCTGGCATGGCCAGTCTGGTGCAATCAGTATTGCTCTTGTCTTGTCCTGTTTGATCTTTAGTAGAACCTTCGAGAGGAGAGGCAGAGGGAGAAAGGCATAAACCAAGAGGCTTTCCCAGGTAAGGGACAGGGAATCCACTTTCCAAGCTTGACTGTGGGGAGTTCTTGTGCCGAATTTGTTCAATTGGTAGTTCTGAGGGGAGGCAAACCTGTCTACCTCTAGAGTCCCCATTTGTTCAAGAGGTTGAATATTTTGGGTTCTAGTTTCCATTCGTGTGGGTCCATGAGATTTCTGCCTAAGTCATCTGCCAGTGAATTTAGTTTGCCTGGCAGGAATTGTGCTTGTAGGTGTACTTGGTAGCTCAAGGCGGTGTCCCACACTTTGCTAGTCTGCAAAGAGGGTAGAAGTGGGTTGCCCCCTGCTTGTTTATGTACCGCATAAAACTGTAGTGTTGTCTGTCTTTACCAATAGTTGTCCTGGAAGAATACGGTCTTTGAAGGCTGTCAGAGCATTCTGTACAGCTAACATTTCTTTTGGATTGATATGCAGGTGCATCTGTCTTGGGTTCCATTTGCCCTGAATGCACTGCCCTGCCATGTGAGGCCCCCATGCATAGTCTGATGTGTCTGTTAGGGTTTGGGCAGCAGGGGGTAGAGTAAAAGGGAGTCCCTTGTTGTGGTAGCAGGCCTCTGCCCACCAGAGGAACTCTGTCTTTATACAAGGAATGATAGAAATCATTGTTTGCAGGTCCTGAGAATGTTGACACCATAGGCTTTTTAGATACCACTGGAGTTTCCTCATATGCAGTCTTGCATATGGAATTGGTAGAATGCAAGAGGCCATGAACCTCAGAGCTTGCAGTATTTTCCTTGCAGATAGCTGGGGTTTTGTGGCTAATAGTTTGAAGTAGGTTGTCAAATAGACTTGTTTCTCTGGAGTGAGGAATGCCATCTGGGAAGTTGTGCTCAAGCTTGCCCCCAGGAATACAATCTGTTGGCAGGGTATTGGGTGAGATTTCTTTTCACTGATGGTGTACCCCAGTGAGGTTAGAAGTTTCTTTACAAATGCTAGGTGTTGTAATAGCAAGTCCTGGCTTTCTGCCTGAATCAGACAATCGTCCAAGTATGGGTAAATTTGAATATTTCTCTGCCTGCAAAATGCAATGGCTGGAGCTAGACACTGTGAACACCCTGGGCACAGTAGATAAGCCAAAGGGAAGTGTAGAGAAAGTACAGTTTTGTACCTACCATAAATGTAGATGTCCGAACTGGATAGCATCTGCAGTCATCACAGCTGGGTTGTCCTGTCGTCAGGCAGCCCGTCAGTCGGCCGGATTCCAAAGTCCGGGTCCGCTTCGCTGATGTCGCCTTCTCCGACGCCATCTCTGTTGGTGGGTATAAAGGCATCAGCCGACGCCATTTTCCTCAGTGTTTCTTGCCCCAGATGCCAGAAGCCCTCTTGAAGGCTAAAAATTTTGGATAGATGCCAATGTTTCCAAAAGGATATAGGTAACACAAAAATAAGCATGTATGTACATATATACAAACAAATACAAACAAATACACCATAAAAGACTCCCCCCCCATCAGCTAGCTATTAGGAGGGTAAACACCCTAGAAGCACCTCAGAGGGGAAGGAGGGAGGGTAATCCTGACTGCAGATGCTATCCAGTTCGGACATCTACATTTATGGTAGGTACAAAACTGTACTATGTCCTTCATGGATGCATCTGCAGTCATCACAGCTGGGTAGAATACCATAGCCAACTAGGGGAGGAGGATGAAGGTAGATTATGGTGTGGTTAGGATCCCTTGCAGTACAGCAGTGGCAAACCCTGCTCGGGATCTGGAATATAGAGGCAAATTATAATGCTTGGCAAATGTATGCACGGAGGTCCAAGTAGCCTCAATAATGTCTTTGGTAGCCACCGTAAGAAGGCTGCGGTAGTGGCTGTTGCCCTTGTAGAATGAGGTCTTATGTTCTGTGGAATTGGTTTTCCATGGAAGGAGTAGCAGAAACGTATGCAATTTCCTATCCATTTGGAGATTGTCTGTTTGGAAATAGCTTTTCCCTCCTTCCTGTTGCATAGGCCACAAAAAGTTGGTCAGTCTTTCTGTTGCTTTTGGTTCTGTCCAAGTAGTAGCGTAGCTGTCTATGTACATCCAATGTATGTAGTATTCTTTCCCCTCTGTTTTGTGGGTTGGGAAAGAAGGTAGGTAGGTGGATTGCCTGGTTTAAAGACACTCTGGATACCACCTTAGGCATAAATGTTGGATTAGTCCTCATGGACCCTCTATCTTGGTGGAAGATTAGGTAGGGTTGCACTGCCATTAAGGCCTGTAGCTCTGAAACCCTCCTTGCTGAAGTAATTGCCAGTAGGAAAGCAGTTTTCCATGACAGGTGTTGTAGGTCTGCTGTTGCTGCTGGTTCAAAGGGTGATAGTGTCAACTTTTCTAGTACGAAGTTTAAGTCCCAAGCTGGCAATGGCGGTTTCCTTGGAGGTTTTACATTCTTGATTCCTCTGAAAAACTGCCTGAGCAAAGGGTGTGAAAAAACAGGTGGATCAAAGCTGTATTCTGCTGAAATAGCTGATGCATGTATCTTGATGGAGGAGTAGGACAGGCCTGAATGGAGAAGTTCGGCCAGATACTCCAGAATGTTAGGCATATCTATGTTTGACACATCTTTTCCTCTTTCAGAACTCCAAATGACAAACCTTTTCCATTTTCCAGCGTAGTTCCTTCTTGTTGAAGGTCTGCTTCAAGAATAATGTCTTTAACTCTTTGGGAAAGTTCTGGTTAGCTGCTGCTATGTGATGTTCCATGCAGTCAGCTGTAAAGTTTTTAGGTTTGGATGTATGGTGCTGTAGTTGTTCTGAGTTAGCATCAAAGGCATCAGGGGTATTGGCCACATATCGTTTCGAGACAAGCTCCTCAGCAGTGGGTACCAGTGTTGTCTTGGCCAGTTTGGAGCTATTAGGATTATCCTTGGATGTTCTTCCTTGATCTTTAGTAGTACTTTGTGTATCAAGGGAAGAGGAGGGAATGCATATGCTGTTAGGCCTTTCCAGCTGAAGGAGAGGGAATCCACTTTCCATGCTAGTGGGTGGAATGTCCTTGTGCAGAATTTTTTGAGTTGTTGATTGTGAGGTGATGCGAATAGATCTATCTGAGGCATTCCCCATTTCTTTGAGATGGTCTTGAAGATGTCCGGGTGCAGGTGCCATTCGTGGGCATCTGATGTGGTTCTGCTTAATATGTCTGCTAGAGTATTTTGCTTTCCTGGTACAAATATTGCCTGTAGTTGGATGTTGTAGCTGAGTGCCAGGGTCCACAGCTCCAAAGTCATTCTGCATAGGGGGTATGAATGAGTGCCTCCCTGTTTGTTGATGTACCACATGACTGTGGTGTTGTCTGTCCTTATCATCAACTGGCCCTCTTTGAGAAATGGTCTGAACTTTTGGATTGCCAGTTTTACTGTCAGCATTTCTTTTAGGTTGATGTGCAGGCGAAGTTGGTCCTGAGTCCACAATCCTTGCATTTGTCCAGCATATGTGCCCCCATCCCTCGGTCTGAAGCGCCTGTTGTGATGATCTGGCTTGCTTGACATCTGAAGGGAAGTCCTGGGTTGGACTGGCATGCCTGAGCCCACCATAGGAACTCCTGTTTTAAGCATGGAATTAGTGGAATTTCTGTTTCTAGACTGTGTCTGTGTTGGGACCATAAATTCCTTAGGTACCACTGTAGTTTTCTCATATGTAGTCTGGCAAATGGGACCAAGATTATGCATGATGCCATGAAACCCAAGGCCTGCAGTACCTTTCTTGCTGTTAACTTGCTCAGTTTTGTTAGTGCCAAGAAGTAAAGAGGGAGTTCTTTTTGTTTTTCTGTAGTTAGGAATGCCATTTGCCTTACTGTGTCCAATTCCGCTCCCAAGAATGTCCTTGTTTGGGATGGTATCAGCCTTGACTTTTGTAAATTGACTGTGTATCCCAGTGCTTGTAGCAAGTAGATGACCCTTCAAATCTGTTGTCAACTTGCTTTTGTTGTCCCCTTGTAGCAGGCAGTCGTCCAGGTATGGGTAAATTTGAATTCCCTGTAGTCTGCAATGTGCGATTACTGATGCCAGGCATTTTGTGAATACTCTGGGCAGTGGATAAGCCAAAAGGCAATGCTGAGAATTGATAGTGCTCTGATCCTGCAAGAAATCTGAGGTATCTTCTGCAGCTTGGTCGAATAGGGACGTGCAGGTATGCCTCCTTGAGATCTAGAGTTACCAGCCAACACTCCTTGCCCAGCATGGGAAGAAGTTGCTGTAGGGTCAGCATTTTGAATTTTGGGACAATGATGTATGAATTCAAGGTAGACAGGTCGAGAATTGGTCTCCAACTTTTTTCCTTTCTTGGAACTAGGAATAATCTGGAGTAGAACCCCTTTCCTTGCTCTGCTGTTGGCACTTTTTCCACAGCTCTCATGTTTGAGAACTCCACTATCTGTTGTAAGGCCTCTGTTTTTTGATTTGGCGGTAGATTTGGCATTCCTCTTTTGACTGGTAAAGTGTGGAAATGGAATCGGTAACCTTGATCTATGGTTTGTAAAATCCACTTGTCTTTTGTTATATGGTGCCAGTTCTTTGAAAATAAGGTTAGCTTTCCGCCTATAGGAGCTGCTATTTGTTCCCTGGTAGGCGGATTTAGGATTAAGTCACTGTTGGTGTGTTGATGTAGTGGCAGTGGTTGTGTCTGTTCCTCTGTTACCTTGCCACTGTCGTCCTCTGTAGGCACCTCCTCTGGATTGGTTTCTGCCTCTGGGACGTCTATTCCTGCCCCTTTGAAATCTTGTGGAGTCAGGAAAGGACCAATTTTTGGCAGGCCAGTTCCTGCTAAACCTAGGTGGTTGAACCTGCAGGAAATCTTTAACAGTTTGAACTGATTTTGCCTTTTCTTCCATTTTCTTCATAACCTGCTGGGCAGGTGCACCAAACAAACTTGTCTTATCCATAGGAGCATCCAGCAACTTAGCTTTAACATGATCCGGTAGAGCTTGCTCCCTTAGCCACGCATGCCTTCTAATTACTGTGCCAGTCATGGCTGATCTAAATGAAGCCTCCAGTGCATCATAGCCACATTTTAAGGAATGGTTACTAACCTGTTGTATGCTATTTACCATTTCTAATACATATTTCTTGTCAAGAGATTCATCAGTGGTTAGCTTTTTAGTTAACTGATCAAGCATAAACTCTTGGTATTGTATCATGTGGAACTGACAGTTTAAAGCTCTAGCTGAGAGAGTAGCTGAAGTGTAAACCTTTTACCCCATCTATCTAATGACCTTGCTTCCCTTTCAGAAGGAATAGGGTTTTTAGCTATGGTCGCGGCTACTGCCTTGGGACCCTGGGAAATTGTTTCTGGGTCTGCAAGTGGAGCCTTGTAAAGGTGATGATGGGTATCTGGTACCCTGTAAAATCTGTCAGGTTTGGCAGGGGCTGGGGGTAATGAATCTGGAGCAGAGCAGACATCGTTGAAGGCATCATCTACCACAGAGAGAACAGGAGGTATAGCTAAGGGCCTGTGCTGTGGAAGGTGCAGAAAGGTTCTAAGTCTTTTTCTGGAATCTGAAAAATCTTGTTGCTGCCATTGGAACTGCTCCCGCATGGCATGTAAGGTTTCCCCAAAGGAGAATTCTTCTGGAGGGGAAGCAGCTGGAATGGATTCTTCCGCATCAGAATCTTCAAAATTGGAGAAAGGGGCCTCTGGCTGGTCAGTTATGTCTGATTCATCAGCAGAATCATCAGAGGACACTGGCTCAGGGGGCTCTGTCCTAGGTCTCTTCTCTGGGGGCTGAGAGGCCCTGTCAGGGTGAGATTGTGATCCTCTAATTAATGAAATTAAATCTTCTGCCAAAGTAAGCATCTGAGAACTAGAAGAGGGCCTAGTTGAGGGTGGTTTAACAGGCACTGTTTTCTTAATCTTGGTTGCTTTAGCCCTGGCGAAGGCCTTAATGGACATGGCTGCTGGAGGCCTAGCAGCACCACGTGCTGGGGTAGAGACATCCAAAGGGATGGTATCTGACAAGTCAGTGGTAGCCACCGTAGTGGATAAAAATTCTGAGGCCAATTCAGGAGTTGTAGCAGGGGCCTCAGCTGTGGGTATAGATTCGGCTGTACCCTGATCAGTTTTCTCGGTTTCGGCCGAAACCGAGACACTCGCGGTTTGCTTAAGCATGGTTTCGGCCGAAACCACGGACGCAGTGTCGGTCTTTTCTTTGCTTTTGGCAGAAAGTGTTGTCGGAGGATCCGGCATAACGCACGCAGTCAGAACCGAAAAACTGTTCTGCGAACTCCGACCGACGCCTAAGCGTTCGTCGGTTGAAAGAAGCGCAGGCTGAACAGGCTGCTACGTCGTGGGCTGGGCCTAAACAAGGCAGACAGTAAGAATGGAAATCTTTATGAGGTATTTGTTTCCCACAGGTTAAACAATTATTAACTTTTCTGACATCGGCTGAGGCAAGAAAGAGTCCCCAACGGGTACTTAGCTTTAGAAGTCTTGCAGTATTCGGTAGAAGTAATCTCTGGATCCGACCGACCGCACTTGCTAACAGCTTCTGCTTAGCAGCGGCAAGAAAGACTAAGGAAAATGGCGTCGGCTGATGCCTTTATACCAAGACCAACAGAGATGACGTCGGGAGAAGAGCGACATCAGCCGAAGCCGGACCCGGACTTTGGAATCCGGCCGACTGACGGGCTGCCTGACGACAGGACAACCCAGCTGTGATGACTGCAGATGCATCCATGAAGGACATCTGAAAGTGCATGGAGCCCACCCTGAAACGTAGGTATTGTCTGCAGCATCCTCTTATTGGGATGTGCAGGTAAGCTTCCTTTAAGTCTAGGGTTGCCAGCCAGGCATCCTTTCCTAGCATAGGAAGAAGCTGTTGAAGAGTTAGCATTTTGAATTTTGGAACCACCAGAAAGCTGTTGAGAATAGAGGTCCAGGATAGGATGCCCGAGTGGTCTTTTCTGGGTACAAGAAAAAGTCTTGAATAAAAACCTTTTCCCCTTTGTTCTGCTGGGGCAGGTTGAATAGCCATGATACTGAGAAGAGAGAACCTGCTGTTGGGCCTCCGCCCATTGATTTGGGGGTAGGTCTGGCCAACCATTTAGGGTTGGTAGTGTGTGGAAGTGGAATCTGTATCCTTGGGAAACTGTTCAAAACCCATTTGTACTGGGTAATGAGTTCCCAGTTTTTTGCATGCAGGGCGAGCTTTCCTCCAAAGGGAGCAGGTAGTTGAGCAGGGCTTGGAAGGTTTAAGATTAAGTCATCGTGCCATTTTTCCATAGGGGGTGGCTTACTACTCCCTGCTTTGAAAGTGGGAGCCCCCCACTGCTTAGAACTGTGCATAGTCTGAGACTGTAGCCTAGGTGGTCTGCTGTTCCTGGGTTTGGACTGAAGTCCTGGAAGGGACTGGAAAGGACCAGTTCTATGAAGGCCAATGCCTACTGAATCTGGGAGACACTACTTGTAGGAAATTTTTAACAGTTTGCATAGATTTAGCTTTTTCCTCTATCCTTTTGAGGACTTCTGCTTTGTTGCCAAAAAGGCGGTCTTGGTTTAAGGGAACATACAGTAATTTAGCTTTAACATGATCTGGCAAGTTTTGTTCTTTAAGCCAAGCATGCCTTCCAAGTACAGACCTAGTGACAGCACCCCTGCAAGATGCTTCTAAAGCATCAAAACCACACTGCAAAGTATGATTATCAACTTGTTCTGCAGAATGCCACTAACAAACCTGCCTAACTTAATCTTTACTCTGTTATTTTGTTTTATGAATGATTGTATTAAGCCACCTTCTCTATGCAACTTAACCAACCATTGAATTGATCCTCTATCTTAGTATAATTCAATATGTACGTGTCTGATTGTCCCTTTTATTAATACTGTCAAACTTGTTCATAGTTCATAGTTTAGTACTAAGCTAACTGCCCTTATGAGCCATTTTAGGCCTAGCCAATTATCCCTTGTGAGACTCGAACCCTGCACCTTGTGTTTGTAAGGCAAACACCTTAGCCATTAAGTCACCCTCCCAACCCAGGTTTGTTTGTCTTGGAGCTTTTCTACCCGGGCCTCCGCTGAAAATGGACATTACTCCAGTCGGACTAAAAATAAATAAAATAAATAAAATAAAATAAAATGCATTAAATCTTGCAATTCTTTGTGTTCAGCACAATCAGGAATCAACATAATTTTCTGTTTAAGTAGTCCCATAATATGCTGCTGATACTTTAACATATGAAACTGACAATTTAAAGCCCTAATGGCTAAAGTAGCAGAAGTGTATACCTTCTTACCCCATCTGTCCAAGACTCTAGAATCTCTATCAGAAGGGGTAGGATTTTTGGCAGCAGTAGCCTTAATGCCTTTTGGTCCTTGGGAAATGGTCTCTGGATCTGCAGAAGGATTCTTGAAGAGGAACTTGAGAGTCATGTACTCTGTAGTACCTGTCAGGTTTTCTGGGAGCTGGAGGTAAAGTGTCTGGGGGTAAGGCTAGATTCCAAGAAAGTATTATCTACAATGTCCAGAACAGGAGGGATTGCTAAAGGCCTGTGTTGAGGTAGGAGTATAAATTCCCTAAGTCTCTTTTTGGACTCTGAATAATCCTGGCTTTCCCAGCAGAAATGCTCCCTAAGAGTATGCAAGATTTCACCAAAAGAAAAATCTTCTGGAGGGAAGCAGATGGAATGGAATCCTCTACATCCGAATCCTCATAAGTAGATAAGGGTAGATAAGGGCAAATCCTGGTAATCAGAAGGAGCAGAAATATCACATTCCTGATCAGAAGAATCAGAAAGAAAATCAGTTCTAGGTCTCTCAGAGGGGGAAAGCTGGCTTCCCCTAATTAAGGTAATAAGGTCATCAGCCATTCTAAGCATTTGTTTTTGAGGCATATGGGCCTGAGCCTGCGGTTTGGTTGTTGGTTTTCTAGGCATAGTGCGAGTTTTTGGCCTGGATGAAAATGATGGCGTCTGTTTAATATGAATGTCTGTAGGCCTGAATACACCCTAAGAAGTCGGTGCCTGCACAGCGGCTCCAGACCAATCCAAGCTAAAGACATCGACAGGTTCCATAGTCGAAGAAGCATCTTGCGGCATATCGGACTCCGAATGGGTCTCAGTACAGGCCTGCGAATCTGAAGTAGCGGGTTATCAGGGGCTGCAAAAGCACCTCACTGAGTACCGGCAGACTGGCAACTAGCTTACCGGAAGCATCGTTGGCAGCTTTGGACCTATGCGGTCTGTTTCTGTCTTTATCCTTATGTTTTTTTTGAAGATCGGTAGGTCGGATGGCTTACCGAAGCCATTTCAGAGTACACAGATAGAGTACGAAAGTAATTGGCTGTAAAAATAGCCAGACAGCAAATAGTTCAGGCGTTGAACAAGGCACAAAACCAACAGCGAGGGATGTCATGGTCTGGCCCTAAGCAGGGGATGCAGTAAGAATGAACATCTCTATGAGGTATTTACTTTCCACAGGTAAGACAACTGTTAACTTTTACTGACATCGGTTAGAACAAGAAAAAGGATCCCCAATGGGGTACTTATCTTTTTTGAAGACTTCGGGTCTGAAACTCGAAAACAAAAATTTCAGGAGTCGGCTGACCGGCACTTGCGAACTGTTTCGGCTTCAGGCACCGCACGGCAAAAAAGACTGATGTAATGGCGTCGGCTGCATATTTTATTCCCCTGATGACCTGACGTCAAGGAAGAAGCGACAGCATCCGACGCAGAAATCCAAAGACTCTGGTATTCAGGCCGGCTGAGGGCTACCTGCAGGAAGATAACCCAAATGTGATGACTGCAACAGTGAAATACGAAGAACATCCCAAGTTCCAGAGGGAAAAAATATTTCCTAGTGGTAGTGGATTATGCTACAGGATACCCTGAAGCAGTGGCTTGGTCCTCCATTGATGCAGAGAAGGTGGCAAATGCTTTGTAAGAGATTTTCAGCAAGGTACGTTTTCCAAAAAAAATACTGACCGTCAGAGGTGCCAATTTCATGTCAGACCTGCTGGCTTGTCTGTGGAAGTCCTGTGGGGTGAAGCACATGAAGACCACCACCTACCATCCCCAGACTAATAGTCTTGTTGACAGGTTAAACTCTACAATCAAGTCCATGCTATGAGCATTTTCACATCAGTTTAAGAGGGAGTGGGACAAATATTTTTTGCCCCATCTGTTTGCTTACAGAGACGCTCCCTGGGAATCCACAGGTTTTTCACCCTTTGAGTTGCTGTATGAGCATAGGGTTAGGGGACCTCTAGATTAACTCGAGATAAGTGGGAAGGTGAGTGCGAGTCTCACAAGGAGTCTGTTGTGGCATACGTCCTAAACCTCAGAACAAGGCTCAGGGAACTCATTGGCTTGGCCCAAGAGAACCTGGCAGAAGCCCAACAACAGGAAAAAGGTGTGGTATGACAGGAATGCACGAGTTAGAGAGTATGCTGTGGGGCAGGAGGTAATGGTTCTCATTCCTGTCAGACACAGCAAGCCGCAAGCAATTTGGGCGGGACCATGCAAGGTGGTAAGAAAGGTAAGTGATGTTAATTACATGGTGGAACTGCTAGGCAGAAGGCAGGGGGCACAAATTATACCATATTAACATGATGAAACCCTACCATGATAGGGAGGCCCTTGTGCTGAGCATTTGCAGTGGCTTGCAGGAGGAGTCCGAGGGAGATTTGGGGACTGATCTCCTCAGTGAGGCTCGGGCGGACACCTCACTGGAAGGGGTAGCAATGTCCCAGCAGCTATCTCCTACCCAGGTCTGAGAAATCCAAACAGTGTTGCAGGAATTTGGGGACATGCTCACTGGAAAACCAGGGTGCACCCACCTAAAGCAGCACCACATGGATACAAGACCCCAAAGGCCTATTAGGCAGGCCCCTTATAGAGTGCCTGAGAAAGTCAAACAGACTCTGAGGGAGGAGGTACAGGAGATGCTGGAACTAGGGGTGATTCAAGAGTCCAACAGTGCCTGTGCCTCCCCAGTGGTGCTGGTACCAAAGAAGGATGGCAGCACCAGGTTGTGTGTGGACTACAGGAAATTAAATAATCACACAGTCAGATGATTACCCCATGCCTAGGACAGATGAGGCCCTAGAGCAGCTAGGTGGGGCTAAGTATCTTACAACCATTGATCTTACCACGGGTTACTGGCAGGTGCCCTTGACTCCCAATGCTAGAGAGAAGTCAGCCTTTGTGACTCATTTTGGCTTGTATGAGTTCACAAAGATGCCCTTTGGGATGATGAATGCCCTAGCGACTTTCCATAGCTGGAAGATCGTATCCTAGCAGGAGCAGGAGGGTTTTCCCTTGCTTACCCTAGATGATATTGCCATCTAGAGCCATTCCTGGCCAGAGCACCTTCAGCATGTCAAGGATGTGCTGGGTAGACTACAGAGGGCAGGGATGACCATTAAGCCCAGCAAATGTCAGGTGAATATGGCAGAGGTCTTCTACCTAGGACATAAAGTGGGGAGTAATAAGATAAGGCCAGAACCTGCCAAAGTGGAAGCCTTTCAGGCATGGCCTACACCTGTTACTAAAAGGCAGGTGAGGGCATTCTTAGGGACAGCAGGCTACTACAGAGAGTTCATGCCCAGTTATAGTACCATAGCTGCTCCCCTCACAGACCTGACAAGGAAGAGCAGACCAGATAAGGTAGTGTGGACCCCGGCATGTAAGCAGGCATTCCAGATGCTTAAAGAAGCTTTGGGAGGACCCCCTGTGTCAGCCAGTCCGGATTACAGCCAATAATTTGTTGTGCAGGTGGATGCTTCAAACCATGGGGTGGGGGCTGTACTTAGCCAAATTTCTTGAGAGGGAGAAGAGCACCCAGTGGTTTATCTCAGTCACAGGCTCCAACCCAGGGAGGAATGCTATGCAGCTGTAGAAAAGGAATGTCTAGCCATAGTGTGGGCACTGCAGAAACTTCAGTCTAATCGGTATGGAAGGAAATTCAGTGTTATGATAGATCGCAACACCCTAACATGGTTAAACAGAGCCAGCCATCAAAATTCCAAGTTGCTAAGATGAAGCCTAGGGTTGTAAGCATATATGTCAGTGCAGCACCACAGTGGGATTAGCAATGCTAATGCAGATGGGCTTTCAAGACAGGGAATGGGGTAAGGTATACTCAGATAGACCTAACCCTCTCAAGCAGCATTTCTCAAGGGTCACTTGAAAAACTAGCTTGAGTTCTCCAGGGGGGGGGGGTGTGAAGGCTGCCAAGCCTAGCTAGATAGAATTTTATAGATAATTCTGTCATTTGTAAATATTAATGTAAGCCACAGGCTTGTTGTCTTAAATGGAAAAAATGCTGTTACATGTGGAACTGGAAAATAATGCAACAACAATGCACTCTACTGACCAAGTAAAGCATGTTGCAACCCTTTGATGTAAACACAGCTAGGGCCAGTCTAGATGAAGGAATTCTTGATATTGTGTTAAGGCCAGAGTTAATGGTCAGAATTTGCATACATATTTGTCCTTTATTGCTCTGGTTTCTGCCCAGAGGTGAAGAATGTAAATGTAGTTTCTGTTAGCCTAGGAACCCAGGGAAGTGAGAAGAATAATCTAATGTGAACAATAACGTGACTTTAAAAACAGAGAGAATCAGAGAGCATTAAGCATTTTTGTCTTGACCATCCAAACCTTCAGCACTGTCTTGCTCTACATGTAAGTTTATCTTAGACTTGTGTTTTCTCTTAGAAATAGCTAGAAACTAGAAATATTAGACTAAGTGTTTTTCTGTGATGTCAGAACTGAGGTACTGAATTATTTTAAGTATTTCTCTGATCTCTGAACTCTTGACTAGCACTGTGTAGTAAAAAGTATGGTCTTGTGTTTTTATTATTTATTGTTAAATATTTTTCAACCTTTCAACTGTGGCTGTTTTGTGTAGAGATAATTTAAGCTGTAGAGTACATTGCAAGTAAATAGTGATACTGTACCAAGTCACTTTAATAAGCCTTGACTGTTTAGTCACAATTACCAGTTGAATAATAATATTGAGCAGTAATAATTGAACACCCTTTTAAGGGCCTTTGAGTAGCTGATAAATATTAGTGGGTGGTGGCAGCTGATACTACCGTATGGTCTGGGAAAAAGGGGCACAGCTGTAGAACCCATGCCAGCCTTCCCCAGGAGTGTCTGTGTGGTTGTATAAACTCTTCTCAAAGTGTGTGTGTGTCAGCTACTTGGGCAGAGACACGAAGCACTGGTTGGACAGAGAGGGTGCTGGAGGTTTTAGCTTGCCCACTAGGCTGAGATCTGGACCCTATAGCTGTGCCAGTGGGGAGTCTTATTGGGGACCTGGAGAGCAAGGGAGTGACCAGTCCCAGACTGACTGTGATCTCTGTGCTCTTAAGGGAAATTGCACTTTACTGTGTGTATTTGTTATCCTTTCCTCCTACAGGAGATGCTCCTCACTGGTGTTAGTAGTGAAGACTGAGGCTCCTTGATTGCTGGGCCAGGGCACGGGGCATCACAGAGGGTAACAAGCACCCTTCCCTAACATGTATTTGGGGAATTCCCGTAGGCCCCTCTGAAATAATCAGCAGTGGTTCCCCCTCCGCATCTGCACCAGATGTAGGCATAGCCTCAGTGGACACGCATGTAAGCTGTTGCATTCCAGCCTCCAAATGGGTCACAGCAGAGCGACAGACACAATAAACAGTCCTTGCTTTCCTTAACGAACCCAATAGAGATATACAATGGAGGCCGGACAGCAACATCTTTTTGGCTTTCTTTTAAGTGGTGACTGAATGTTAGGGCAGGTGGATTTGCCCATGGTACTCTCAGCCAAAAGCTTCTGTCGCTGGTTCTCTATGCAACTGGAAAAAGAGATGCTAAATGACTGTGGAGTATCTTAGGGACAAATGCTTGACAATCTCACACTGCATATGGTCATAGGTAGCACCCAAACAAAAAAAGGCAGTTTGTGTCCATCTTTATGGGGAATATGTCTGCCACACTCATTTTCCCTTTGTGGATGACATGTAAACTTAAGATAATAGATAGAAAAAAAGAAGAGAGGAGACCCCAATGGGGCACTTATCTGCAGGAGCTCAGTAGTGGAACCAATTCAGCGAATGGCTTGCAGACAGAATTCAAACGCAGCATTCAAACTGGCAGCCAAGAAGTTCTGAACATTAGCTGTTTGTATGTCACATATCTCTTATTCCCTCAACAGAGCATATGTCTGACATACAGCAGCCAGAAGATGTAAAGGCTTTGATATGCTGACTGGATGTTCCACTATCCTCATCAGGATATCCCCGAAAAAAAGAATACTCCAAAGGAGAGAAGGAAGGACATAAAGTGTCCGGAAATTGAACAGCCCAGCATGCAACAGTTTGATCAAGTGAAAACTGAAGAATGAAGGATGAAGAAAAGAAAATGTCAAGAAAACTCTACTAAAATAGTATAGTTGGAGTTGTTATAAGAAACCAGACATAAAATAAACTATGCATAGACGTCTAATCTGTACTTCTGCGTCTCTTAAAGGAATTAAAAACTTGGTAAATACAAGATTGGTATAAAAAGGATGTCATATTACAGAAAAATAAAGTTAACTTGAGTTCAAAATTAAATAATGAAGATTTATAATACAATTTCTAATTATACAGAATCCAAGGAAACAATAGCCAATCAAGTCCTTTCACAGCTAAAATTATACACAAAGCAACAATTCAGTACACCTTTTCAGACTAATCCAAGTTGGCAAATCTACCACTTCCTAAACTGTCTCCCTGCCTAGCTCAAAGGAATGTGAATAGTCAGACAGATCTACTGACAATGTCCACTTACAACTGCAAACAGCTCAAGCAGAAAAGTACCCAATTAGTAAAACATTGTGAAAAACATCAGAAGTAGACTGCTGTGGAATCAAAAAAGATGGCTCAACATGACATTCACACTAGAACAGCAGAGAGCAAAATCATCAGAGGCCCTACCAGTATAACTGGAACTGCAGAACTTAGTAATGTTGGGACAACTGAAGATTGCTTACAAAGGGAGGGAGAGAAAGGGACTGCTTCCAGTTTTAACTTAAAAAATGCTAACCTTTCTTTAAAAAAGCCTAACACAGAAGACACCAGTTTGTTATAAAAAGTGAATTATCCTTTATATTTATTGCCATCCACCAATAACCCCCCCCCCCATTTTCTAGACCTGAGATTGGGGTGTTACTTTAACAGTGAATCATTTAGTGCCAATGTTCACACTGCCAGGTGGCTAGCCCTGCCATGGTTGCTCTTCCATACCACACACATTTAGTCCTACAGCTAAATTGACTTTGGAATGCAGGAGGAAAACAAGTCACCAGAAGAAGACCCAAGTGAAAACAGGGAGGACATGCAGAATTCAAACAGAAAGCACTTCCAGCCTACAAATGAACTGGAAAACCTCTTACTGTGAGGCAACAACACTGCTGTTACACTGCTGTATCTCTTCTAGCCAGATCAATTACTGAAATCATTTCTGAGTCTAAGCTATACACAAGATAAAATTGCAAATGTCCTTTAGTACTTACAGCGGAGTTAAAGGCTAAAACCTGCTAAAGAGGCCCAACAACTTGACCCCCCCCTCCCATTTTTCCAACTTACCTTTTTAAAAAGTTTATGAACTTTATACTAGGCAAATGCCCAGTGAAAACCTGGTAACCAATTTGTTTTATAATCTGACAATCAGAAAACACTTCTTGTTTAATCTTGCTCACACCCATCCTCCCCCACCTAACCCTTCCATGACCAGTGCTCGTAGTCGGAACACAGGTATATCATTTGTACCACAGAACTGGGTCATTCATTATTAAAACATTTAATAGCAAATATCGAAAATCTTTTAAAGGAATTCTTTATCATTTACTGACACTCTTACAATGCTACCATTGAAACCAAAGGGTCTTCTAGGTACTAATGATGCAACTTCTTCATACAAAGCGATACTCCACATAGCATAGAATGGCTTTCTAATATTCTACTTAAAACTGGGGATTTACCTTTAAAGGAATTAAGATTACACTGTACGGACAGCATCTATTACCAAACAATAACATTTTCAGCAACTAAAGGCAGATACTGTGGTGCTGCGTTGTGTCCACTTTTGCAAGCAAGTTCAGCCCAAGAAGCCATTAAAAGAGTCTAGCTGAAATTCCCCTGCCTCAGAGTACTGTCTGGTTAAGTGACTTCCTTGGACTCAGAGAAGATAAATGGAGGCTGAAGAAATCAAACCCTGGGCTACAGAAGAAGCTTGTTAACACCTCACTATTTTAATCCCCTATGTTAAATGTCAGGCTCTTTTGAAAGAGATTTATGTTTACCCAACTCTCATTTTTTAACTTTTGCAAAGCAATATCATGCTTTCCATGAATATGATGGCTCAGTCCAGCTTTTGCATTGTAGTATCTGAATTTCAGGAGTCCATGGAAAGCACTGGCAATGCACCATGCAATGGACTTTTACTTTTTTTTTTTTTAAGTTCCCATGTCTCACAGAATGGGGCCAGATATATACCTACACTAAATGATACTAAATGAATTTTTTATGCAAAAACTTATGCCTTGAAACAAACAAGAAACTAGCTCAGTTTCCTAACTGCTCCAGAGTATGGCCTTGATAAGTGACTAGTTAGGTGTGGGGTACAGTAGGTAACTGGAAGCTAAGGGAATCAAAACTGTGTACTACAGCAAGCAGCTTGTTAACTGCTAAGACTTAATCCTCTGCACTAAATCGCCAGACAAACAAGAAACTACACTGCTACATTCAGGTCTTTTTGTTTGTTGTTGCTTACCTAATAAGCCCACTAAACACAACTGCCCTTTCAGGCATGACCAAAGAATATTGTGTGGTCAAATGCCTTGCTCATAGTCTTAAAGTATGCAAACATTGACAGAAAGAATCAAACTCTGAACCTTTGATTGCAAGCAGCAGCTTAGGGCCTTTACCATCCTGTGCAATTAGGCAATGTAGTTGAAATAAATAAAAAAAAAGTTCTCTCCTAGGGAGTATCCTACTGAGCTGCCAATACTGGCTGCTTCCCTATGCAAGAAAGGAAATGTGTTTTATGCAAGAAGATAGCAATACAAATGCAAATTTAGTCCTGGTAAGGATGACAGAAATAATCCCACTTTGGCTGTGGCTTTAACTTAGTCTTTGAATTTGAAAAGGGTGAAGTCTAAGGAGGATTCTGACAGGTGATCCTCAAATAGCAGAGCAGCCGAGACAAAAGCAAAAGCAAAGTAATACTGTAAATGATAGCTCAAAATAAGACAACTACTTTTTTCTATCAAACAAGGCCTGCGAGTACACAAAGGTTCATTGCAAATCCCCTCCTACAGTTAATGTAATGTCACAAGGATAAAGGGTTTTAAACCACCATAGGCTAGCTTATATTTATTTCACCTTGTTCCAGATGAAAGGCACTCTATGTTGGCAAAATTTCTGGGAAGCTTCACAAGTGGATACACAAGTCTACAAATGCAATTACAAGCAAAAATTTAAATACTTGTATATTTTATGTTCTTGAAAAAAAAAAGTATTAAAGATATGGGGACACTAGAGTTCTTCTGGAAAATGATTATTCACTGTACTCCAAGTAAGAGAAAAGCAAGTTTATTGTGGCAGTCAAAGGATAGCAAAGATGCAGATGTAAGATTCAAGATGCTCTATCCAGCTGTCTTCAGAATATTTTTTCTTTGAAAATCAAGCACATTTTGAATGCAGAAAAGACTAAGAAAAAAAAGCTTAGCCAACATGACGCGAGACGACAAGATGACTAAAAATCTACTTCTCAGTTTACTGACTTTTATTCAAGATTTGAGAGGTGTGAGATACAAGCTTTTCATCAAAAGGGAAGAAAAACACTTTTATTTAAATTCTACTTAAATATTTAAAGTTGTACTTAGTGACCCAAGTAGTGGCAACTTTTTTGTATTTTAAAGGAAAACTCCATCCTAGAACTAAAAAAAAAAATCTGTTTTTTTTTCACTCTGTTTCCTTACCTATTTTAACACCTCAAAATCACTACATGCTTTATTTGTAATTTGAGCTTGTTTTCCACAACATGGCTACCAATGGGGCTATATGTATCAACGTGATCTTGTTCTCCTTCAACCCTTTCTCTTTGCCATAACGCTTTGTATGACTCATGCCAGACATAAGGAAGTAACTGAGTTCCCATGCCATTGACACATAATGGGATTTGTGAGAGTCACTTATCTTTTTTACCTTCTGTAAAAGGACTGCTTCTTTTCAGTCTCTAATCACCCTCATTTATGTTTGGTTCAAACCTTATTTTACACTATACTTAGAAGTTATCCAGCTACAGCCAGAAAAGTAACTAGATTATAGGCTTTTGTTCAGGGTTTTCTTTTGTAGTCCAAGAGGAATTGATTCTGCAAAGGTCTCAGTGCAGTGACAGTTTTAACACCTCTACAGTAGTGTGGAGGGAGGGGACTGTTAATTCCTCGAACTACAAAAGAAAACCTTGAACATGCCTGCAATTTACCTAGTTTTCTGGCTATAGCTGAATAACTTCTAAGTATAGTGTAAAACAATGTCAGAGCCAAACATAAATGTGGGTGAGTAGAGACAGAAAAGAAGCAGTCCTTTTACAGAACATAAAGGAGGTAACACTGACTCACACAAATCCCATTACATGTCAATAGCATGGGAATTCACAGTTACTTCCTTATGTCTGGCATGAGCCGTACAAAGCATTATGGGAAACAGAAAGGGTTGAGGGAGAACAAGAGCTATGTTGTAGCAAACAGACTAAAATTACAAACAAAGCACTTATGGCAACTTTGAGGTGTTAAAACTGGTCAGGAAACAATGACAAGAGTTAAAAAAAATAAATAAAAAAGATTTTAGTTCTAGGGTGGAGTTTTCCTTTAAGATCAAAGATCTAGCTGAAGTATGGAGCCAAGCTTGTAAATTTGTAATATTTCACTGTTATAATGAGTAAGGAAAAGGAATCCTGTAGCTCAAGTTGAAGGGCAGTAGATCATTTGATATAATTTAGCCATGTTTCAAGAGTTTTGAAAAGTAAAGTACCTGTGAATTGGGGGTCATGTTCAATGACCACTACTACAGTGAATGCGGTGCAGTGGTGCAGCAGTTAATGCTGTCGCCTCACAGCAAGAGGTTATCCGGTTCGATTCTCGGCTGGGGTGCCTTCTGTGTGGAGTTTGCATGTTCTCCCTGCATTCGTGTGGGTTTTCTCCGGGTACTACGGTTTCCCCCCACATTCTAAAGTCATGCTTCTGGAGCATTTCTCCCCGGGCCTCAGCTGAAAACAGGATCTGTGGAACCTAGTCGGACTTTCCTGGTCAACAAATGTTAAATAAATAAATAAAATAAATAAATGCTTCCCCTCAAATAACAAAACTACTCTCTAAGAAACAGCCAGGAAAGCAACCCAATTCTAGCTAGACCACCATTCATAACTGCAATTAGCAAAACAGCCTTTTCAAGATTAGGTCCTGAAACTTGAAATCACTTGCCAATAGAAGTCACAAATCTCTACACAATCCAAGCTTTTTAAACTTCCTTAAAACATTTTCAAAGGCAAGCTAAGTGTACTTGCTTTGATAAACAGTGTTTACAGTATTTGATGACTGAATGCAAACATCCTACAGAGTACATACCAATTTTTGCATTTTTCTACCTTTTTCATTTTATTCAAAACACAGCACATATCCTTTTAAATATTCCATCATACGTGTAAGGCTCTATTTGCCTTGCTGTGTAAAAGTTTATTTTGTAAAATTATATGCTGAATTTCTGTAAAAGTTTTGTAACTACTCATAAGCCTGATCATGACTGACAAGGATCAACAGACCGGTTGATTCACTTACCTGGTTAACAAATGGAAATCAACAAATAATTTAAATTAAATTAAATTAGCCTTAGTACTGAAACAGCTGGTAGGGGAGGACGAAAGTGATGGCAGCTTACCTACATGACAGGTGTTTTTGCCCCACTGAGGAATACCCTCTGGTTGAAGGTTCTAAAAGAATCTACATGCACATAATTACTTGTGAGCACATGTCCAACCAGAGACAGCACACATCTCACAGAGTATCAATGGAGTGCAGAAAAGCAAATCCACACCAGTGTAGCAGGTGCTGTATTATATTGTTTGACCAACAACTGGAAGGATGTAGAAGCATCAAAAAATCTCCCTGACTCTTCCAAGATGACAATTTCTTAGGTTTTTCTTGCTCCCTCCGCATCATCTGATGGGCTTGATGAAGAATGAATAGGTCAATACTGGTAAATAATGGCCGACAACCATAAGAAGTGACATATAAAAAAATAAAATAAAAGATGAGGCAGTTTCGATATCCATGCACTGTATGACTGATGTTGAATACAGTCACTTAACAGGGGGCAAGTAAAGGCCTGCTATTTTCAAAGATGGAGGAAGGGATTGAATTGTTTAAAACCCCATGGGAAAAGAGGAAATCAGTACTCAAGAACCATGGAGCACTTAAATGTCAAAACACCATTCATGGCAAGTATTCACAAAGGAGTATGTCAATGTCAAACTAGCATTCATGGAAAGTACTGGGAATGCAGTTGAGAAGGGTGTAACTATCTGAGGATTACTGGTCTTTGGGGGGTCATGAATTACCATGTCTGTAAATTATTGTACAAATTAGAGTTCAAATTAATACAGCATTTCAAACTTGACCTCATCAAAACAAAGTTAGGTTTACAAATCCATTGTTCAGGTCAAACTCATTTGTGCAATGTCAGATGAAGATGGGGTTGGAATACAGACACCAGCTGCAGAAAAAAAAAATTGAACGACTCCCCTCTAAAATAAATGTACCCTCAGCTTAAAATGTATTTTCAACAAGATAAATCTGGGAGTTAATCAGCTTCCATAAGGGAGGGAATTTAAGGAAGACTTGATAAATATGGTTACATGCAATGTTTGCCTATTTGGTCTTCAATACACTTGCACTTGTTTTAGGCTAGTCATACAATACCTGAAACTCAGTTGCACACAATGTTGTATGGCTACCAAGGACAATTAAACTTAAATCAACATAGGTTATGTGGAACTGTAGAATGATTAATGTCAGTGATGGCATTATTTATGCAATTATTAAGATGCAACATTACAACACTAAGTGTATGTCCATCTGGCAATGTGCATATCCCAACATACTGTCTCATACTAGTCAGCCTCTAACTGAACAAGCAAGTGGTGTTCTAAGTACTATACTGGACTGCAAAACAGGAGAAAGAGGCCTCTGGCTTCATGCCATGCTTTATGGCCTCATTTCTTACACTATACAGGAAAGGCAGAGGAAACTGTATATTCCTCCTGACAGCAATTAAAAAAAACTGCATAATGATAAACACGGGCAAGAAAAAATCTAATGCAGTCAGAAAACCTGACAAACACACGGCGTCCTGTATGAGGCAGGAACATGCATTTAGGCAGTGAAAAATAAGGAAGAAGCAAAACATTAGGCGTAAACTAATATCCTTGAATACTTCCCTTTTAGTACTTTTGAGATTTTACATGTGTGCGTGCATGTTTTCTTCCTTGCAAAAGATGAACAGTTGTTAGTACATTAAAGAGATGCATCACAGATGTTTATTTTCACAGCTGAAGTCAAAACAGGAGATAGAATTTAAAGCAATACTTACTGTCAGTGAAGAACACATGTGCGGCTTTGTAGGTGAAGGTGGGTACTTCTCTGAAGTCATTTATCAATGCTCTCACAGACTGAAAGGAGAGACAAAAATCACTACAAAATATCCAACGGTAGTTACTTTTAAATCAGTCATAACAGTAGCAATGTATTCCTAAAGGATTACCGTGGGAAAAGATGATAAAAAAAAAAAAACTACTATAACAGATGCTAATACTGTACATGCGGGAGCAAATCCTTTGAACAATTAATTTGGCAACAGCTTAATGTTTTAACCAAATTCCTTCAAAACCTATGTATGTGTGATCAGAAGTTTTTTTTTTTTTTTTTTTTTTAAGTCACAGTGCTTCTTGAACCATCTCCCTGGCAAGTATCGTTTCAAGTTTAAGAATGCAATTTTTTTAAGAAACGCAATTAGAGAATAATAAAGGGGCACTGTGTAAGGCAGACTAAAGCATAACGTTTTTACCTCAAAAAGACTGCAAACTCAAAGTAAAAAATAAATAAATACACTGACAAATTGGAGTAAATTCCAATGATTACTACCATCATTGTGGCACAATAGATCCATATAATAAAATTTCTTAAAATAGTTGCTGTTTAATTGTTTATAGCTTAAGAGGTGACTTTTTCCAAACCCATGCAAATACTGCACATATGAGAAAGAGCTACAGGGAATGACTTATAAGTAGTTTAGATTTTGTTCTGTGACTGTTTAATAGATTATATGAAGAGCTGTGGATGACACAAGCTGCACAGAAAAATACAAAGGATAGCAGTTACAATAAGTATATAAAGTACTTATTCTCAAAGAAGTAAAATGAAAAAAAGTTGCAAAGGCCTGTAAATAAATCTCCTTCTGTGTAGAATGCTTACATTTACTGTAATTTCCATTGCTTCTTGTCACTAGTTATAGAAGTGTGAATCCCGCCCTTGTACTTCATTGCATAAACTGGAAAGTGTAAAACATGCTTAAAGAGAAACAATAAACTACCTTACAATTTTTTTGTTTACAATACTAATATGTAGGCTGAAATGTTAATGCATGTGTGGAAGAAAGTACAGTTGTGTACACTTACCATAAATGTAGATGTTCAAGTGTATTCACTGTTGCAATCATCACACTTGGGTTATCTGCCTGCAGGTAGCCCTCAATCGGCCCAAATACCAGAGACTTGGTATTTCTGCATCGGTTGCTGTCACTTCAGGACTGACGTCAGGTCGTCAGGGGTATAAAAACAGGCAGCCAACGCCATTACATCAGTTTTTCTTGCCCCAAATGTCAGGAGTCCCCCAAATAGGGAGCTAAGTTATGGTGGGGAAACCACCACCAGTAAAAAGTAAATACCAATAGCCCTGTAAGGGGCGAGTAATAGACAGAGAGGAGGGAGAGAGAGAGACAAGGGGGCTGGAGGGTGGGAAACCACGACTTGCAACAGTGAATACACTCGAACATCCACATTTATAATAAGTGTACACAACTGTACTATGTTCTTCGTGTTTCAATGTTGCAATCATCACACTTGGGTTGATTCCCAAAGCTGAAGGGTGGAGGCAGTCAAAAAAAGTTGGGGCTGGCTAGAAAAAAAATCTGCCCTGGATGTGGAGAAGATAGGCAGGTGGTAATGCTTGGTGAAGGTGTGTACAGAACTCCAGGTAGCAGCTTCCAGAATGTCCCTGGCAGATATTCCCTGGAGGATTGCTGTAGAGGTAGAAGTTGCCCTAATGGAATGTGTTCTGACCCCCTGAGGGGTTGGTTTCGCATGGTGTTTGTAGCAGAAATGGGTACAGTGTGCTATCCATTTGGAAATTGTTTGTTTTGAAATTGCCTTGCCCTCTGCCCCGGTGCAAAGCTGACTAGCAACTGGTCACATTTCCTGAAGGGCTTAGTCCTATCAAGGTAGAATCTGAGCTGTTTCTGCACATCCAAGGACTGCAGGATCCTTTCCCCTTTATTTTGAGGATTAGGGAAGAAAGTTGGCAAATGGATAGATTGGTTGAGAGCCACACTGGACACCACTTTAGACAATGGAAGGGTTAGTCCGGAGGGCGACCTTGTCAGCATGAAAAATAATGAAGGGTTCCACAGCCATAAGTGATTTGTAGTTCAGACATTCTTCTAGCTGAAGTGATGGCCAGAAGCTGTTTTCCGAGAGAAGAACTTTAACTCTGCTGATGCTGCAGGCCGGGGGGTGGGGGGAGCTTTTCCAGTACAAAGTTAAGGTCCCAAGCAGGGGTGGGTACTCTCCTTGGTGGCCTTAAGTTGTTTTCCCCTCTCAGAAACTGTTTAATGAGAGGGTAAGAGAAGAGAGGTGGCTCAGTGTTGTAATGAGCCGAGATGGCAGAGGCATGATCTTAATGGAGAAGGATAGGCCTCTGTGGAGTAGATCAGCTAGGTAATTCAGGATTAGAAGTAAGGAGGGCAGTGCTGTGTCCTCTCCTTTAGATTGAATCCAGGAACAATACTTTTTCCACTTATCAGCATAGGATTTCCTTGTACTGGGTCTTCTGGCTTCAAGAATGACGTCCAGCATCTGCCTACTTAGGCTGGTCACTGGGGGAGAATTCAAGGAATAAGCCAGGCTGCAAGATTCAGGGTTTGCAGTTGCAGATGCAGGATCTGTCCCTCCTGCTGAGTGAGAAGGGTTGGGATCTGGGGTAGGTACCAGGGTGGCACCAGTGACAAGCTGCAGACTAGTGGGGACCAGTACTGGCGTGGCTAGTCCGGAGCAATCAGGACTGCCCTCGGCACAGATTGAGAGGTTTTACCCACTAGAAGGATAAGGCTTCCACTTTTAAGACCCTGCTGTGAGGTGTCCTGGTGCAGAATTTGCTGACCTGGTAATTGTAGGGGGAGGCAAAAAGGTCCACCTCTGGGGTCGCCCATTTCTGGGTTAGAAGGCTGAAGGTGCTGGGGGGCCAACTGCCACTCGAGTGGGTCTAGGAGATGTCTGCTTAGATCATATGCCAGAGAGTTTTGTTTTCCTGGCAGGAATTGAGCTTGCAGATGAATATGCATGCCCAATGCTGTGTTCCACAAGGCCATGGCTAGCCTGAAGAGTAGGTAAGAGTGGTTTCCTCCCTGCTTGTTGATGTACCACACAATCGTGGTGTTTGTTTTTATTAGCAGGGATCCTGGTGAGAGTAGGGATCTGAAAGCTCAGTTGTGCAGATGAATTTGACTTGGGCTCCAGTGGCCCTGAATGCACTTGTTGTCCAGATGTGCCCCCCCAGGCATCATCTGATGTGTCTGTGGTTAGGGTCTGGGCGGCGTGGGGTTGAGTACAGGGAAGTCCCTTGTTGTGGTTGCATGCTGCTGCCCACCAAAGAAACTCTGTCCTTAGACAAGGTATGATAGGTAAGATGGTTTCCAGGTCCTGAGAATGCTGGCACCAAAGACTTTTTAAGTACCACTGAAGTTTCCTCATATGCAGTCTGGCATATGGAATTAGTAGAATGCAAGAGGCCATGAACCCTAGGGCCTGCAGGATTTTCTTTGTGGATAGCCTGGTTCTGCAATGTCATAAAGGCTTGTTTTTCTGGAGTAAGGAATGCCATCTGGGATGCTGTGTCCAAGCTTGCTCCAAGGAATACAATCTTTTGACTGGGGACTAGTGTTGATTTGTTTTCATTGATAGTGTACCCCAGGGAGGTTAGAAGGTTCTTTACAAATGTCAGGTGCTGCAAGAGCTTTTCCTGACTGTCTGCCTGAATCAGGTAGTCATCCAAGTAGGGGAAAATTTGAATCTTTCTCGGTCTGCAATAGGCAATGGCTGGAGCCAGGCATTTTGTGAAGACTCTGAGAGCAGTGGATAAGCCAAAGGGAAGTGCAGAGAACTGATAATGCATAGATCCTGCCCTGAAACGTAAGTATTTCCTGCATGAGTCTCTGACAGGGATGTGCAGATAGGCTTCTTTTAGGTCTAGGGTGGCTAGCCAGACATCTTTGGACAGCATAGGAAGAAACTGCTGAAGGGGGAGCATTTTGAATGTTGGTACCACCAAGAAGGTGTTTAGAAAGGAAAGATCTAGGATTGGGCACAAAGTGTCCTCTTTTTTGGGTAACAAGAAAAGTTTGGAAGAAAACCCTTGACCTATATCTGTTCTGCAGGAACAGGCTTAATTGCCCTTATGGAGAGCAGGGATTGAACTTGGTTTTGTGCCTCTGCCCACCAGTTTGGTGGGTGGTCTGGGAACCCTTTTGGGGTTGGCAGTGAGTGGAAGTAAAACTTGTATCCCTTGGATACAATGTTGAGGACCCATCAGTCTTTGGTGATGGAGGTCCAGTTTTTTCTTTTGCATGATAGACAAGTTTTCCTCCTAGGGGCACAAGCAACTGGGCAGAGGTGAGGAGCGGAGTCGTGAAGTCATTGTGAATTCTTTCCATAAGGGGTGGCTTTGCACTCCCAGTTTAAGAAGTGAAGGCACTCCATTGCTTAGATCTCTGCATACCATGAGACTGTAATCTGGGGGGGGGGGGTTCTGTTTCTCCTGGGTATAGCTAGAGATGGCCTTGAGGGGGCTGGAAAGGGCCCAATGTTTCAAGGGGAAATCCCTACTGAATCTTGGAGGCTGCACTTGCAAAAATCTTTGACTGTCTGCATAGCCTTAGCTTTTTCTTCCATCATTTTCGGAACAACTTCTGCTTTGTCGTCAAACAGATTGTCCTTGTTCAAAGGAGCATCTAATAATTTTGATTTGACATGGTCTGGCAAGGTCTGTTCCTTAAGCCAAGCATGCCTTCTCAGTAGAGAACCAGTGACTGCTGCCCTGCAAGATGCTTCTAGGGTATCAAAGCCACATTGCAAGGTAGGCTTGCTAACTTGGCTTGCAGAATGCATAAGCTCCTATAATGTTTTGTTTTCTGCAGTCTGTAAAGGTAGATAATTTTTGCTTAAGTTCTATAATATGTTGCTGGTATTTCAGCATGTAAAACTAGCAATTCAATGCCCTAATGGTGAGAGTTACAGAAGTGTATACTTTTTTACCCCATCTGTCTAAAGATCAGGAATCCCTGTCCAAAGGGGTGGGATTCTTAGCTGTGGTTGCTTTTATACCTTTAGGCTCCAGGGAAATGACCTCTGGGTCAGCAGTAGGATTTCTGAAAAGAAATTTGTGAGAGTCAGGAACTCTGCAGTACCTATCTCATTTCCTTGGAGCAGGGGGTAAAGTATCAGGAGTTAGACTGGATTCCATAAAGACATCATCCACAACATCCAGAACTGGAGGGATTGCTAAAGGTCTATGTTGCGGCAAATCTAAAAATTCTCCAAGTCTCCTTTTGGACTGAGGATAATCCTGGCATTCCAGTGGAAATGCTCTCAAAGTATGAAGGGTTTCACCAAGAGAAAAATCCTCTGGAGGGAAAGCAGAGGGAATATGGAGTCCTCTGCATATGAATCCTCATAAGCAGATAAAGGCATGTCTTCATATTCAGAAACCTCAGAGTCGTCAGA